>NW_020799097.1:81679904-81868227 GCF_003259725.1 Athene cunicularia
CCCCTCTCCCGGCCCCCAGCGGCATGCGGCGCTCCCCCGATGTCAGCCCGCGGCGGCTGTCCGACATCAGCCCGCAGCTGCGGCAGCTGAAGTACCTGGTGGTGGACGAGGCCATCAAAGAGGACTTGAAGTGGTCCCGCTCCGTGGAGGACCTCACCAGCGCTTCCGTGGGGCTCACCTCCATCGAGGAGCGGATCCTCCGCATCACCGGCTACTACGGCTACCAGCCCTGGGCCGCCAGCTACAAACGTGAGTCGCCGGCGCGACCGGGGCTGGGGGGGCTGCGAGGCGGGGGACGGGCACCGGGGCTTTGCGTGGGGGGACCCGCGACCCCGAGAGGCCGGTAAGTGTGGGCGCGGGGTTCTAGTCGCTTTACTCGTGGGAACAACTCGCCCCGTGGAACGCTCCCGCTCTCTGCAAAGCGTGCCGTGCCCGTGTTGCACTGGTCCTTAGGCAGCTGCTGGCTCGTAGGAGCGTCGCGCAGTAATCACGACAGTCCCATTCCATTAAGAAAATAGGTCAAATATTTGTCTTAATGTTGCAGACACACTTCGTGACGCTGTGTTTTTGACGGCTGCGTAGAAGCCCCAGTGCACTCACGCACACGCCGTTTTCACAAGTAACGCGTTATCAGTGCGTCTTTCCGTTGTTCTGGGAGTCTGTCAGATTTTCACAGCGCTTGACCTGAATGTTATGCCTCTTCATATGTCAAATGGAACTGGTTCTTCCATATGCCTGCAGTTGAGGAAGAAACATGCTGATGTCAATATGAAGAGAGACCTAGTTGTATTCCTCCATGTACATTTACAAAGAAAGTGATACCTTGAGTGGTTGTAATATATCACCTAGTATTTTTGCATGTAACACATCCTATTTCTTGTCCATCTTTCATCACCGTGATGGCAACTGCATATATTAACAAGTTCTAAGAGTAACTTACCCATTAACTGAAGTCATAAAGATATTTTGGTCGTTCATAACATCACAGGGATATTGTTGTAGAAAGGATTCTGCTGCAAGAGAAACCATTGCTCTGCTGGGAAGACTGTCTCTGGCAAAGTGATTGTTTTCACGTTGCACTTTCCTCAGTATTACATGTAAACACTCTGAAATGTTTACTCGTGGATTATCTGTTTGGCAATGTGCTTAATCGTGGAAGAGAAGTATACCTGGTGCATGGTGCACAGTTCTAGTTCATTTTTTCAGAGGAAGAGATCCTGATTGCCTGATTATAGGACTTTACTGATATACATTTTAGGACTTCTGTAAAAGCCTTTTATTTTTCTTGATTGTGCTTATGACAGAAGTATCTGATGTTTGCTACTTTACTCACAGGGAGTATGGGATTTCTCTAAGAGCAATTCCATTGCCTGGACTGGGACCATTCCTGAGAGTAGAGCTTATTCAGGTCAGTTTTCAGGATCAGATCATATGCTGGTGCCAGACTGAGTTGGATGTTAGTGCTTCTATCTGACAGAGTGACTAATAGTCCAGCTGAAGTCTCAGTGAGCTGCTATGTCTGAACCTTCTGAAGTAATAAAGGTCATGCTGGCTTCTCAATTATAACCTATTTGTTGAAATTTATAGCTCTGTCTGAAAAAGTTAATTGAAAGCCTAAGCCTGCTATTCTAGTTATATTTTCTCTTGTAACTTGTTCTGAATAACAAAATTACATACTTGAGGTGTAATGGTGGTGAGTTTCATAAATGAATGTCTAAAAATAATAGGTTATGTGAAGTCACTGCCAATTTAAGATCTGTATTGCTAGGAATGTAGAAGAACATGCAGAAGAAAAGACCCATCTCTCTAGCTGATATTATATGGCATGGCTGAAGAAGATCTGTGCTGAACTGCCATCTGTTGAACAGTTGACTGCATGTAAATGGTGTAGATCATCAAAAACAGGAAGCTAGCTTTGTCAGAGCTACTTTGAAACCTCTTTGAATGGTCTTTCAGGGTGGGCTTATGCCCAGTTTTGGGATATGGATTTGCCTTGTGACTTTCCAGTTAGAAGGTTTAATTGGCCCAAGTACTGTGAACAAATGATATTTAGTGAGTTCAAATTCCATCGTGGGTAATTTTTGTCATCTTATTGTGCCTGCATATTTAGATTTAGATGCTGTTGGCATGATAATTACGGAGTGCATTAATAATGGACTTGTTTTCTGGAAAGTAAATCTGTAATCTAGTGTGGTCTAGATTTGATCTCTCAGTGACATTCTTTTTATTGTGACTAAATCACCTGTAGGGCCAGATCTGCTTTTTTTCACACTGGAGTGTATTTGTCTCATACTTAATTTAGACTGTTTATATATATATATATATATATATATATATGTATATATGTATAAAATTGTTTGAGACATTCAGAAAGCTTTTGCTAGTCTTTTTAACAAAATTCCATGAGAGAAAGTAGAGAGGTAATCACAGGTAGTGTTGCCATGACCCCAAAAATTGGCTGGAGTCTAGTTCTGTTGTGGTAAAAAACTGGCCATTTAAAACATACTGGAATACCTCAAGGTTTTATGTCAGCTGCAGTATTTAATATACTTACACATTAGATGGAAAGAGGGGAGGAAGAAGTGAAAATCTGCTGAAGACACAAACTGATATGGGATTGGACAGAATGAGACAGGACTTGTCATTACTCTAGGGAGACCTGACCTAGCCAGGTGAATAGCCCAAATGTCAACAAATGACAGTCAGTTATCACAAATAAAAGCCTCATGTTTCCTGAAAATGCTAAAATTACCTTCAAAATTTCACATCATTACATCAGCTAGTGAGAGGGAATGGTTTGAGACTGTACACAGCTCAGGGAAGACCTCTGATGTTTGACTGCACTTGCGAACCAGATTTTAGGAACTGGAGTAAGGCAACGTACTCCTGTATTATGATGCCTTCAGAGAATTTAGTGGTACAGCCTAGTGAAATATTCGTTATCGTCTCTCAGAAAAGATTACAGAAGGCTCTGAAATGAGTAGGGAGAAAGAGTACAGACAATCTATAAAGAGTCTCAAGAGTTTTGGCTGTTTACTTTAAAGAGGTTGAAACAAAAGTATGGAAAGTATTGGCACATATTGCTCAGGCAGATGGATATTTTTTCTTCTTATTGTGTCATAAGAGACAAACAGTCTCTTATGGTGGACAGTCAATGAAGCTGAAAAGCCACATCAATTAAAAACTGATAGAAAAGGAAATATTTTTTAAGAAAACGCATAGTTTGTTCTTGAGATCAAGAATTCAAGGGCTTGTAATTCATAGTGCTGGCAAGATCTAGAATTGTAAGATGGGAAAAACACTGGAGAGGATATTAAACTTCATTATTCAGAATTCAAATTAGGCCCTTTTAGTCTGGGAGGGGGCTGCTTCTTCAGGGCTTTTTGCATTTTCCTCTGTAGCATCTGCCCACCTTCAGAAAGAGGACAGGAGTGTGTCCTCATCCAATCTGGCAGTTCTTATTTTTCTGAAATTCTGACTATTGATTTTCAGGGTAACTAATTATGTGAATAACTGCTCTCTAGTCTAAATCAAATATTCATACTTGTCCCACAGGGACTATTTTGCAGCATCTGATTTGATTTCTTAAATGCAAAGGCAGGAGGGAAGAAACACATGTAAGATGTAGTCAGATTGTAGAATTGTACTCTGATACAGCTACATCAATAACAGAGCTTAGCATTTGTGAAATCCTAGTTATCAGCAAGAATTATGTTAATTGACTTTTAATTTTTTTTTTTTTAACACATAGGGATCAAGCATTTAATTAAAAAAAACAGCAACAAACAAAACACCACAAAATTTTAGATTGCAGTGACAGACTTTTTGTTGTATGGAGATCAAACTGTTGTTAGGGCTGTATTAGCAGTGCTGTTCTCTTCCATGAAGGTTAAATAAATTACCATGATTTCTGCCTCTAAAAGCCTGTGACTTTAGTTTAATAGCAGAGAAAAGTTTGGAGGTGAACTGCCATATTTTAACGTTTCCATTTCACGCCATTATCAGTAGGAGTTAGATTTCTAAATATGTTTAGAAATATCGTCCCTAAGAGCTTTTCTGTACTTGAGAAAATCAGGTGTCACTAAACACTTGAACTCTCTTACTGATCTGTATGGAAGACTTGTCTGTTTTAATTACTGTAGCAATTGGCAGGGTTCTTGTTTCCACCTGAAATGTGCACAGCTAGCACCTTTGCCAAACATTTTTCTCTACATTAACTATGTCTATTTTGTGGTGATTCAATATCACAGTCTGTCATTATGTGATTAGTATTTTAAATATATTCATGTGGGCTTGAGCCAGCTATCCCTATTTTGCAGTCTTTGCCTCTTCCTACAGATCACCTATTTCTACTACTTGTTTAAGATTAGAGTCTGTCTTCTATGGCAGGGACTTTCAAATATCCTTAGCATGTGTTCCTAAATACAGATGTGTTATGGACAGATCAGGATTATGTGGGCCCCTTCCTCCTTTTAGATGCCAAAGAGACCACCTGGCTTCCCACCTTTATTCACCTACCTTCTTTGTGTGCTTTACAGATGTTACTCTATCTGCAGAAAGAATATTAAGAAGTTCAAAGACAGAAGTTGTATTGTTTTCTCTGGGGAAAGCCATTTTCAGGCCAGCTGTGATTCATCTAAAACTGATTACTTGCTTTCCAATACATAAATACTGAATGTAATGCTCATGTAACTACTGCAAGTCTTGGTGGTATTGTTGATGTTGTTGTTCCTGAGTCAAATGATTATGTGAGAATCACGCTGGTCAGGTGGAAACATGGAGTAACCTCTAGATGTCTTCCTCTGTGAGAGGAATTTGGATAGCTGCCCCAGGGTCAATCTATAGGTAAACCCTCCTTCCCCCCCCCGGCCTCATCTTAGAAGACAAATAAAAATATGTGTTTTATCACTTTTTTTTTTTAATAAGCCAGGCTTATAGTGCCTGAAGTCTCTTTTTTTTTTTTTTAAATGCTTTTCATTGGCAATACTAACATAACTAATTATTATGCTAGCAAGAAAAGCTAAGGAAAAGTGGTAACCCCCACAGGTGAAAGAAAGCAGTGGTAATGAATTGCACTGCAGATTTAAAAGTATTGTACCATTGTTGTTTCAAATGTCAGCTGTAGTTGTCTGCTGCAAGCTAAACCTACAATGTGGTTATACACAAACCAGGGATATTACTGATTTATATCCACATGAAAGCTCATGCAAAAACTCCAAAAACCATTTCCCCATATGGATAGTACTCATTGTAACTGAGAAGAACTGTCCCCAGAGACAGTCTCTTAAAATATTTCAGAGACCTAATCCTAGGTCTGCAGTGGATGTCCCAGAATATTACAGACGTTTCTCATGGGAAAGGGAACCCATTTGCCCCAGTGGGCTTTAACTCTTTGAGTGGTCTTGCAACTGAGAATGAGTATGGAGTAGCATAATCTGGCCATGGGAGACTGGGCAGAGGAGTACAGGTGATGAATACTGAACAGCTGTGAAGATACCATATGAATATTTAAAGATAAAGGGAGATTGAAATATAGCCAGTCTTTCAGAAGTTTCTTTTTCAACACAGTCCCAATGGGGAAGAGACATAAAGGTTCTTTGGCTTTTGGCAGGTGATAAGAAAAGTAATTTTTGGCCAATGCTATGCAGAAAACTGGTTCCTGTTACAATATAGAACTTCATTAAACACAGATTTTAAGTTTTAAATGACTTGCTGTCAAGCCAAGCAAATTTTAATTTAAGTTGTTTACTAAACATTTTGAATTGTTTAGTAAATGCTAAATGTTTAGTGAACATTTAGTAACTTGTTTACTAAATAATTTTAATCTTGTGAAGTACCCACCACTTTTAACTAGGCAGCTGGATAAATATTTTGTATTTTGTATCTAGTTTTCACAGTGAAGAAACTAAAAATTAACATCTACAAAATGACCCCTCTTTTTTGTTTGTTTGCTGTTTAACAAATTAATTGGTTCTTTTCACTTTTTTTTTTTTCAGTGCAGCTTTAATTGCATGTCATCTACAGTATGCCATTTGGGATAGCAAATAGGAGGCTGTTGGCTTCCAGCATTTGTTTTATACCTTTAACAAATGTTATCATTGAACATTGTTATTTTGGTAGAATATACTACTGAAGTCTCCATCATGAAAACCTACTACTAAAGCTAGCTGTACTTTGTAAAGTCAGGGCCCATGTTAGTAGTTTTGAAGAGTGTTATCTAGCATTTGAGACTCCTTTCACCAGTGAATTGCATGGTTTTTAAATAGAACTATGAATGTGTTCACTAATTAATGTGTTGAATCCATAATAATGGATTGTTGCTAAAAACACAAACTATTCTTTATTGATGTGGAATAACGAAGGAGCAAGCTAATTTATTAAAAAAGAATTTGGAAACTATCAAGAATTATGAACAAATGCTGATTTTTGGAATTGTCTTTATTGAAGGCCTTTCCTTCACCAGGCTAAATTTCTGTAATAGTTCTGGAGTGTACTGTGTGGTGTATATTTGCAACTTAAATCAATAACTTGTTTAATAAAAACAGTTAATTACATAACATAATGGCATTGGAATCTGGCTGCAAAGTCTGTGCTGGTCTACCATAATATCAGATACTTTTGTGTAACTGGAGTGTTACTGAAACATAAAGCCACAAAAGGACAAAGACTCTTGAGACCAGATGTTTGTCCCTCTTGGAATTGCTTAGTGTATCACCACCCATGCTCATTAGCCTAATAGCTAATTTTACCAGATTCTGGCTCATTTTTTCATGTCTTCAAGGTGAGTTTTTGTGTCCTAATCTCTCTTTAATGTATGAGTGTATGTACGTTTCATATTCCTGATGTAAATCAGAAGCTGCTGGTAATTGCTGATGTTTACTTGAGGTTAAATAAGCCTCAGGATAAAGAGAGGGATGGAAAACTTACATAAAGGCAACTTTAGCCCTCTGGCAAAGTGCCTTTTTCTGGAGCATCTGAGGGTGTATTTCTGTCCCTCTCTTTGTTTTGGAAGCTGAAGCCATAAACTTTCCACTGTTGCTTGTGAATGATGACCACTCTGAGAACAGCAATCTAATGAGCATTTGTGTTTGGAGAAAGAAATTTATCTGCAGATCATGGTTCCTACCTAGGGAATAGCTAGCCTTCGTGTGATACGTCTTGTAGTAGAACCTGCTTCCCTTAACATGTTTGATTCTGTGATTATCTTCACTCAGCACATGTTATTTCATTCCTCAGTACATCCATGGAAGAAAAAAGATGCTGTGATTGCATGGAAGGCCATAGAGTATATTTGCTTTATGAACCACTCCATGAAACATGTCATAGATAGGAGGGATGCAGGGGTGGTATTCCCCGATTTCATCATCTTTAAACTTTGGTGAGCTTGTGCTGCGCAAATAATAAGGCCTTAATCTTGCAATTAAATATTTTTTTGCTTTGCTGTAACTGGCCCCTGTGCAGTAGTTCATGATAAAGGGCCTTATATGTCTAAAGGGAGCAACCATATTTTCAGTTCTGAACAGTGGT
The DNA here is from genome assembly GCF_003259725.1 of Athene cunicularia. NCBI lineage: Eukaryota > Metazoa > Chordata > Aves > Strigiformes > Strigidae > Athene > Athene cunicularia. Next base: position 81,687,432 of record NW_020799097.1, read on the forward strand.
GCAAAGTCCTACCAGTCCCACTGCAATATAGATAATAGGTGGTAGCACTGATCTGGTAGACAACCTAAAGGGTTTCAGCTTTTTTTCCTTGACTTTTGCATTGGAAATAGCACAGATTTGATGCTTTTCCTCACTATCTCTTCTTCACATCAGCTAAGGTACTAAAGTAGCATGAAAGTTGAGCTTGTTGTCCACTGTCCATGTGTACTAGAGCAGGCCAAATCATTTGACTATTAAGCTCTCTGACATGTGCTGTTCGTGAGCCCTGTGGCAGTCTGGCAGCTCTATCTCAACCCTGGTGTCTTGCTTTGGCTTTGCCAGATCCCTGCAGTTGTGTGAACAGAGCACAGGCTTGTGATCAGGTGGGAAGTGAACTGAGGACCTGCCCCTTCAGAGATGTTGTGCTTGTGTGAGGATGAGGATGGCGTCTTCATGGTCATGTCCTGAAAGCCTGGAGTTGGCTTTCCTTTTTCAAACAGTAACCTGTATCCAGACAATGTGGTTTGTCAGGTATTCATTAGGGATTATCTGCTTGCAAATTTTTGCCCTATCTGAAATACTCAGTGCCAGGATTAACATCAACCATGCAGTGTTTGCACTGTGAAACAGCAAATATATCTTAATGGCTTTATGATTCTCTTGTTTCTCCTGCTCACTTTATGCAACATCTTTTGAAAGTTTTGAGACTGATTTAGTAAAATATGCAGCCATTTATACTAGTATTTGTTTGGGCAAACTAACATGGTAATAGTCTTATGTAACCGTGTTTAATTTTTCAACTTAGACACTAGCTACTGCTTATATTTTTGGGTTGTACTTTCCATGAAACAGAAATTAATAACAGAAAACATTGTTCTTTATACTTCTGCTGCAGTTATTTTTTGCTGTATAGCATTTAGTTTACAGTGTCCTGCTGGCCTGATAACTTCTCAGTTGTGGATCTTTCTTCCTTTCAGAAACAAAGCATTTATAATGTAAAGAAGAATGTTTAGGTTTGATTTTCAGAGGCTAGTTAAAGAGAAGAAATTGCAAAATAATGTAAAACAAATGTAATAGAAAAAGGCAGGCAAAACCGTAAAAGTAGAGCCATGGAAAATGTCTGTAATCAAAGTTAGGCATTTGGATCACTTTCAAGTTGAGCAAGATGAGTGAGAAAAGAACAGAAGGGGCTTTTTTTTCTCTATATATTTAGTTTCCTGACACTTCTACATCACTTGTTGTGACTAAAGGCCTCTGTTGTTCAGGACTTGTATTTCAGCTATTTCTTATATACGTTACAGGTATATTCTATGGGCCTGAATTACAGTGCATTCAGGAGTTCAAAACTAATCTAATCTGTCTCTATAGTCATGGGAATGACAGGTGGGTCTTGACTTGAAAATTAACATAAGTCCACATTTTATTAATATTGTAGATATATTGTGGGACTCCTGTACCCAACCACATGAACCTTCTCCCAGTATACAGGGAAAAAAACCCCTTTTCTAAAAGATTCTTTTTCAGTGTGGGAAAATACATGTGTTGGAATGAAAACAAGAATAACATGGAGGATTAGAGCTACAGTATGTATGGCTGCAGGGATTTCAGGAGGGTATCTGACTCTGGGATGGTTTCTCCGGCTTGCCAGGTTATCCTGGGAGAATATATGAAGAGTGCAGAAATGCGTCTTAAATCACTGCTTTTCTACAGTTGGCTTGTGAGATTTATGATGATACTTTTAGGGGGTACAGCGTAGAATTTGACCTCATGGTTCCTGCTCATGAAGTTATTTCCTAGTCTTTGGGAAGTATCATTTAGTAAACAACTTATTTAATAAAGAACTTCTTGATTTGCTTTTCTTGTTTCAAAGACAGAAAATAGAGTATCCTTTGCTATTTCAAACTTTACACCTTAATAACGACTAGTTCATTTTCTGTAGGAAATTCTTTGTCTTTTGCAGATAGTGATGTCAAGAGATAGAGGGCTGTATATGTGTTCTGACTTCATACAGGATGAGAAGCAGTTTTGTGTTTTATACTATTTCTCCAAATGGCAGCAAAAATGGTCAGTAAATCATAGAAGCATGAACAAATATATTCTTTGTTGAGAAATACATGGACAAGAAACATGTCTTGAATCTTGTACTGGGAGCAGTAATTTGGACATTCTGTTTCTGGCACATGCATAGTAGAAGTTGAATCTCACTGGAAATTGTTCTGGCAAAAAATATTAGGAGTTCTGTATTTATTTCTAGAAAACTCAGAAAATGAAGTTTTTTTGCATGGCATCTTTACATAGGAATCTTTGCTATTAATATTACTTTAAAATGACACTTATATACCAGAGAGTGTTTTCTTTTTGCATGTCAGATTCTTTTACATCGTACAATAACACTTCTCTAAAAGCACAAAGTCTCTTGTCTACATAATAAAAATACATTGGAAGTGGGAATAATATCAGAATCTCTGGAGTATAAACCTAGACTCACTTATGATTCCCTAGGTACTTTTTGTTTCTTGATGAACTTACTGCACAAAGGAAACTGGGACATGCACCTCCAGTAGAGCACTTCTGGCTCAAAGTAATGTACTATTCAGCTCTGCACTCATAATAATATTGCAAATACAAGAGAATTAAAAAAGCTGCTGGAATTAATCCCTGACTCCAACCAAGCCCATGGCACTTTTGTCAGTAACTTCAGTCAAGCCAGGTTTCACCCACCAGGCTTAAACCTGAGTTTGCTTTTTAAGCAGGCTTCCTGCTTTATATGCCAAACATCTGTTCCTAAGGCAACTGCATCCAATTACACCTACCCATACGTGGTCTTTATTATATGTTCCTGAGCACTGTTGAAGAGCTCTATTTAAATTATAGAATAATTATTTCTTTTAATAGATGTGCGGTTTTAATTTTCTTTCATCTTGAACCTGGTATTTAATTAGTACTTAATAGCTTGTCCCAACATGGGTAGAAAGCATCTACAGCAATTGAGAAGAAACTACTTGTTCTTCCCATTGCCTAGAGAGCTGACTACCCAGAGCCCAGGTGCTGAAAGGAGAAATAACATATTACAGTCATCTGCAGTTTTAGGTTAGGGTTTAAGGATTGAGACCTCTAACAGGGCATGCTATAGAAGCACTGGGGTAGGACGAGGTGTCCTCAGACAGGTCTTTTACCCATAGAAAACTCATATTTCCCTAAGCCTGGACTCCCTCATTTTTACTAAATGCTAAATTACTGTTCATGTCTTTCCACTTCAGATGAAGGTAAAGAATCTGCCTATACTAGTCCTGGGGACACTGAATGGGTCTGAGGTAGGAGCCTTTTAAAACAATAACAGAAAGGCATTCTAGTTCATCATTTGTATAAGCTATAACTTGGGAGCTGGTTAGGCTTTGATAGCCCTGACTCAGTCAGCTGAGGAGTAAGAACATATAAAACCAGACATCTTTGCAAATTTAGACAAAGGATGGCGTGCAGTGGGATGAAATTACAGTGTTCCTGGAGAAATTTGAAATGTTAAAGATAACAAAATGCAACTTAGTTGTTTTGGTTATTGTTAAACTATCCCACCACAAAGCCATATGACTGATGTGTAGAATACAGCTTGGAGAAACTCCTAGGTAGAGTTTAAAATCCATCTAATGAAGTTGGTTGATTGGGTTAGTACATTAACCTCCTATCTCTTTATTTTCAAAGACCGAAATCGTTCAGTCTTCATGTTGGTAAAACTCTGATAGAAACTAAGAGGAATTTTGCCTGACTAAAACCAGCAACTAATGGTGTGAAGGAATACTGTAGTCCTGAAGGGAAATGAGGGTTCTGGTCTAACTGGTTGTAATAGGCGTGTGAAAGCTCTGCAGTTTGATGGGCTTGGACACTCATAAACTTCCCGAGAGTCTCAGGAGTAAATTAGCCAAAGTATTTTTTCAAACACAACGTGCTATCACAAGACCAGAACCTCTTTTCCTTCTAATTCTAACACCTTCTGCACTATTCAAATGGAAATGCAGAGTGGCTGGATCTGGTTCCAGCTGAGAGCATTCCTGTTGTAGCTATCTGTTGATGTAAACATGCATAGTAAATCCAGCTAAGAGCATTCCTCTTGTAAGCGTCTAGCAAATTCCTTTGTTTTCTTCAATGCAGAATGCAATTAGTAGGTATTTGTGATCTTCCAATTATTTATAAGAAAATGATCCTTTTTATTTATGCTAGGTGATGATAGCATGAGAGCAATGAAACTGTCTATCTGAAGTGCTTCAAAACAGGAAGAGTGAAACAGTCTCTAATGTTAAGACAATTTGTATCTTGAAACACATTTTTGGAGGGAGGATTGTAGAACCTTTGCCGAAGTTGCATGCCCAGCTGTAGGAATTGTACCAGAAGAGTAAGAGAGATCTAGATCAAGAGATTTAATACTGGTTATTTTGGATATTAACTGCTCTAGCTGAATTACTGTGCACTGAAGAATAGTTGGAAGGTACAAAAGCATCAAACAACAAATACAAAGGCTTCTTTCACTTGAGATGTATAGGTCTCAGCTAGTACAAGGTTAAACCAGTTGCACTGTAATCTGCTTTGTGCAACAGCAGCTAATTTTACTAAAAGAAAATTGATTATATAAATCTGAGCTCTGTGTTGAAGCTGGAGAATTTCTCTGACATTAACCAAACTTGCAAGTCCTGATCTTTCTTGCTTTTTTGTTGCTGTTGATTTATTTCTAATAGGCAGAATTATTCTATCAACTCATAAGGATGGTTTCATTAGATTTTTTTTTTTGGAGTTAAAATTAGAGAAATTTTCAACTATTATCTACTTTACAAAATTATTTGAGAAATACTATTTATTTATGAGCTTTTGGGACTAGCTAATGAATGGAGTTTAAACCTTATAGTAGTTACTATAAGGTAATTCCCCAAGCCTGTCAGTGTTGAAGAGGCATTTGGACAATGCTCTTCGTAACATGCTTTAACTTTTGGTCAGCCCTCAAGTGATCAGGCAGTTGGACTAGATGATCATTGTAGGTCCTTTCCAACTGAAACTATTCTATTTTATTCTATTCTTCATCTCTATCATAATTTTTATTATTAAAATATTAGCCAGTAAACAAAATAGTAACTGAAAATACCCATGGGTGTAAGTAGAGGGTCATGCATCTGCTTTATATTTGAAAGATAGGCCTTCAGTGGTTTTTATTCAGTTAAATAATAAAGGAGCTATATTTCCTTGGAGCTACAGAGTTCCAAGGAAGTGTCTCTGCAACTATTTAATACGCAAGTTTCAAGCCTACAAAATTATATATGAGTAACTTAAGCTGTGCAGCAGCTGTGTGACTAAAATTATTCATTTGTATATATTAACTTCTAGTATGTTATTTATTTGCATTTCCCCATATAGCTCTTTTCTACTGACTGTGAATGTAAATTTGTTTTGAAAATGGTAATTTAATATTCTTCACAAAATAAAATATCATTTTTATTTGTCTATGCTAATTATAGCAATCTAGAAGATGTCATCATTGCTATTATATATACATTGTAAGTCAATTTGTGTGTGAATAAACCAAATAATTTTTCTGTGCAAACAGAAATAATTCCATTCAGTGTCAAAATACTTACATTCCCTTAATCGTTTTGTCCTGTCCACAATAATCATTGATCTGTGTTTTAATTTTTTTTTGTCAATCTGATCTTGTTGTTTTTCAAGAATGTAATATCATAGAATACTTTGGGTTGGAAGGGACCTTAAAGATGATCTAGTTCCAACTCCCCTGCCATGGGCAGGGACACCTTCCACCAGACCAGGTTGCTCAAAGTCCCATCCAGCCCGGTCTTGAACAATTCCAGGGAGAGGGCAGCCACAGCTTTTCTGGGCAACATGTTCAGTGCTTCACCACACTCGCATTAAAGAACTTCTTCCATACCTCTAATCTCAATCTGTTCTCTTTCAGTTTAAAGCCATTATCCCATGTCCTATCACTACATGCCTTTGTAAAAAATCCCTCTATGGCTTTCTTGTAGACCTCCCCTTTAGGTACTGGGAGACCATTATAAGGTCTCCCCAGAGCCTTCTCTTCTCCAGGCTGAACAACCCCAACTCTCTCAAACTGTCTTCATAGGAGAGGTGCTCCAGCCCTCTGATCATCTTTGTGGCCTCTTCTGGATTTGCTCAAGCAGTTTAATGTCCTTATAACTGGGGGCCCCAGAGCTGGACACAGTACTACAAGTGGAGTACTCCACTCCGCAAGACTGGTGTAGAGGAGGAGAATCACACACCTTGACCTGCTGGCCATTGTCTTGATGCAGCCCAGGATAGTTGACTTTCTGGGGCGTGAGCGTACATTGCTGGGTCATAGTCAGCTTTCAATCCATTAATACTCCCAAGTCCTTCTCCTCAGGGATGCTCCCAATCCATTCTCTGCCCAGCCTGTATTTGTGCTTGGGATTGCTCCGACCCATGTGCAGGACCTTGCCTTGTTGTTTGCACAGGCCCACCTCTCCAGCCTGTCCAGGTCCCTCTGGATGGATCCCTTCCCTCCAGCGTGTTGACCTCACCACATAGCTTGGTGCTGTCGGCAAACTTGCCGAGGGCGTGCTCCATCCCACTGTCCGTGTTCCCAACAAAGATGTTAAACAGTGCTGGCTGCTCTCCTCTTGGACATCAGTTTTCCCAGCTGAATTGTGCTGCAGTGTGGCTTGGGTAGCCAGCTAATGGCCTTCCTGATGTAGACTTTAGCAAAGGGAGATTGGCAAAGGAAAGAAAAGAAAGGGTACCCATTTTTATTCTTAGATCGCACACACCGGTTTAGCAATATTTCAGATAATAAGTTCCAGCCAACAGCAGCCTGGAAAGCTAGAAACAGTTAGTTACCTAGTCTAATTTTCAAGTTTTACATGGTTGGGCAGAAGACCAAGATCCCCAAAAGTTCTTTCTTTATCTATTTATCTCATCTGTCACCCTTAGGCCTCTTAGTTTCTTCTGACAGCCAGCTGCACTGCTAGCTGCAGTACTAGTCTTGGATAAGTGAAGATCAGACCTAAAAAAATAGAGACTCAGGAAGACTAAACAACATGTTGGGCACTGATATGCTAAGAAGAAAAACTACAAACACGTTCTGAATTTTGTATAGAAAGCCCAGAGCTACAAGGTGGCCAGTGCCAGAAAAGCAGTTCTCAAAGCAGTTGGGGAAAATGTCAGGGGGGGAGGCCAGGAAATCATGAATTATACCAGTTAATTTTAACATTTAAAATGAGTGAAGATAGGTTTGTAAATCACAAAAGGGGGTTTCAAGTTGGTATCAAGCTGAAAGTTAGATTTGTTTTCATGCTTTATGACAGGATCTGTATGACTCCTGGGCACCAGTACAAATATTATGAATGTAAAGTAGTATTTGTCCTGCAGAGGAATGTATTTCCCAATCTGCTGTGTGCAGTCAGTTGTCTCTAAGAATGAAATGTTAATAAATGATATTGAAGCCCTCTGCCTCCTTTAAGCTATCATTTTCTGGAGAGCCTGGGCAAGCTCTTTGGCCTTCCCTCGGGGCTCCTGCAGGTGAAATGAGGAATGTCAGTTCACAAAGCAAATGTCACATAACTCACCTGAGTTCTGGTTTTGATAGTTACAATAAGCTGGAGTATCCATATGCATATATGACAGGGCAATTAACAAAAAAGATTTTGGCAGTAACAGGACAACAGTGATAAAATGCAGAAATAAAAGGAAAACATTCTGAATCAATTTAGTAAATAAAAATATACAAAGCAAAATAAAACATAAAGTAAAAGAGATTGTTATGGAAGTGTGAAAGTATGTGGGTGAGAATGCCATATGGAGCATTGGATTTCAGGCAGCCAAATTCGCATCTGATGTGAGTTCTGTGAAAACTTGTAAGGAAATAAATAGTATAAGAAAGACATTGAAGAACAGCAAAGGCATAGGAGAGGTTGTGAAAGCTTCAAACAGGTCTGAAGAGCCAGAACTAGGAAGAAAACTAGACTTCTGTTGAAAATATAAGTGTCATAGTTTATGGTATGTTCTCATACTCTTACTTAAATAGATTATGAGCTCAAATATTAACACATGAACTGACTGTACACCCAGCATGTTTTGCTGAGAGAAGAGTACTAACTGGGCTGCATTACAATTGTTGTATTATTTTGTTTTGCAGGTAGGCAGATAGGAGAAAGCAACTTTATCTGAAATAACCAAACCAGAAAACCAGACAGCCTAGTATCAGTCAGAAATTACCTTTGCTTATAGCCATATAAATGCTAAAGAAGAGCATCGGGAAGATTCCTTCAAATAAAACATTTCCTTCTCTCTATCCTATATCCTAAGCATCTACAATAAACAAAAATAGTGGACAGATCTTGGTTATGCTTTTTGCTTGCTAATAGTAATGGGCTTTAAATTGTTTTTTGAGTATTTCCCTGACTTGGAGATTCTTTGGCCAGCAAACTCAGCTGTTTCTGATAAGGGAGAGGAAAGACAGCTCTTCCAGAGAAAGTAGATTTGGGGGATAGGAAAATGACATACAATTGGATGATCTTTGTACAAGTAGCAAGTCCTTACATGTTATTATCTACTGACATTGTTTAGACTTGCTCAGTCCTGTACCAGTCCAGGACCAGTCCAGAATCACAGGAATGGAAAGGATGGAGTTACATGTTGATGTGATCTGTGCCATCTCCAGATGTGCTATGTACTGGGAATTTGGCTGAGAAAGGTACACTTTCCCCCCACCCCTCTTTTCTAGATAAGCTGTTCTTGACAAGGTAACAATGGAATCCACAGTCCTCTCTCCTTCCTTTGCTTAGTGGCTGAGCCTAATCGTGCAAAATCACACATATGCAAATCAAGATTGTAATCCTGATGTTACAGTGTTCTGTACTTGTTCATTGTCTTAAATATAAACACATGATTCAGACACATGCGAACCAAGTGCATGTGTGTGCAGTTTTAGCCGATGCTGTTGGGATTAGAGTGTGGCCTTTCTTGAACAGAAACAGTTAAGTTTTCTCATAACAAGTACCCTGAGAGAACATTATGTAATGATCCGCACTGACATGTTTGGATGGTTTCTTTACACTGACTGATTGTTCTTAGAGCTCACTTTCCCCCTCCCTTTGTAATAATTTAATTCGTTTGCTTGTATAAAGCCCATTAGTTTTGCACTGAATTTATTATTTGTATCACAGCTATGGATTTGTTCATCTAAGGCATTTTTACAGAAGTCTTAATTTAGCCTTTTCTACAGTTGCAGCAATGAATATTGTAGTTTGACAACTAGTTATTTCAAACTGCATACAGCACTCCTTGAGTGGTGTTCATAGAGACATGGAAAAATGAATATGGAGTTTGATAGAAAATTCTGTCTAAGTATTATGCTTATTACCTGGGCAGAAGAAATAAGGTAAACCTGTCTAGGGAAAAATAGAAGGAAGGCATCAGAAAAGAAATTTGTGCTATTTTCCTGACTAAACCTTAGTCTGTTTTAGCTGCTGTGCTAAGAGGTCTGTAAGCACCAACAGTGTATTAAAATCACTAGCTTGGGTACTCAGTAGAATTCAGACATACTTTTAGTGCAGAAAATGGAACGTGCATTGAAAAAATATTTTAAAATACTGTAGAAGTTTTGTGTGCTCATGATGCATAATGTTTAGCAGGTGATGGATGAAAGTATAATTTGAAATAATGTGGCAATACATTTATAATGAGAAAGTTTGAGTTTTTTAAATTACTATTTATTCAGTAAGACCTGGGATCCACAGACAGGATACTGTAACTAAAAGAAGCCACTTCATCTAGTATGTTTGCCAAACCCCAAATCAGATGTGCTTATTTGCCCTGGTACTCATGCTAATTTAGACTTTCTAACACTAAGACATAGCCCATTACCACTCAGAGCACTCCTTGCAGTGGTGTTACTTGTCGATAGAAACATAAGAATTGCTATGACTGCTATGAGTTGTGGCCCACCTCATTGTTATTCAGCCTTCAAGAGAAAGCAAGGTTAGGCAACTCTGAGAAGGTGTTATGAGAGAACCTCTGTAGAAAGTGTTTGGGTTTTTTTTTTTTCTGATCCCTAAGAGTTAGCCAGTAAAAATAGGAGTCAACATATTTAAATTCTAATTTTGAATGTTTTGGCAGCTGGTGTCTTATAGGTTCAGATATAGCCTTAAAATAATCCAACAGCTTGCCTATGTGTATTTAAACTGCAAGATAAAAAATACTGTGCTCGTTATGATAAATGATATGGAATAATTATCTTTGGCCATGCAAATAACTGGACTTTATTGATAAGATTGTCACTGATTTACTTTGGAATTCTTAGATAACTGAAAAGATAGAACAGGATTAGATGATAACAGCAAGCTGATCATGAAATGATGTTTTGCTAAGCAGTGAGCAAAGCTTAGCTACTAAAGTAACAACGAATAATTATCAGAACATGATGCCATCCCCCCTTATGTCTTATATCTTACGAAACAAACTTGTCTGAAATAGGAACACAAGCAGGTGATCCAAGTAAAGGAGTTTAACCTAAGGTCTTTCTGAATCTTAAAAATATAAAAAGTACCTATACTGATACCTAGTCATCCCGTATTTCATTTGTTGAAAGACAGGAAGATGAAGGTTATTTAATTTTTAAAAGTATCAAGAGAAGATAGACTTATTTTAGTCTTGGTCTATGTCTCAAATTAAATTAAAATATGTGTGTGTTTTTCTGAAACTGGGAGGCCTGTACAAAAAAAAAAAAAAAAAAAAAAAAAGTATAGAATCCAGTTGCATAGGTATTCATCCCCATTAAGTAAGAAACAAACTGGTCACATACTTAAACTGTTGAAAAGTACAGATAGATCTTTGAATGTAAATTATAAGTAAAAATGTACTTATTCTATTTCTCAATATCATCCTTTTACAATTTGACTTGATCTTTAATGGAGTTCAGATTTTCAATTATCTGTGCTTGAGCTCCATTGTCTTATAGCTTTAACAAGCTTAATAGACTTGCAACATGCTTCAAGACTGTAACTGAACAAGGAAATAAGAAATAACTTCTGACAGACTATTGACACTGACATGAAGCCATATGCATGTGTTGATACTCGGTGGAATAAAAGTATCAATAGAAAATGACATGTAAATAGCAGGTGTGGTTAGTAAAGCAAGGACACTTGTATTTATAATGCCTGTAATATGTTAGTAGTTCAAAATTCTTTGCTGGAGTATTTAATTCCAACGAAATTGAAATGCTTTTATTTTAAAACAGAAGATCAAAAACAATTAAGGAAGGAAGTATGAAGAAAATAACATTATTACTATTAACTGGAAATACTTTTCCCCCAACATTAGAGCACCCACAAGGCCCACTTGACAATGTACTGTTTAGAATGACCCAGGCTATGCTAATCATCTGCATCTTTGTCCGAAGTCTGTAACACATTAACGACTCCATGGTGAGCAGTAAGATGGGTTTGGGTTTGTTCCAAGACATGTGTTCCCAGCCATGCCTTCTTATCCCAAGATTTAGCACTGTGCATTGGCCAGGAATTCCTTTGCTTTTTGGGAAGAAAATTGCTTTAGGATAGTGCAAGAAAATTTGAAGTGTGATAATGTATTTAGATATGTAGATTTTTTTTGTTGCATATTAGTATTATTAATTTTATTGATGTAAAAATAACCCATCAAAAATAACAACCACTGTGTCATAGTCATAAAAAAAGGAAAAAAGTTTCAACTTTACAGATTCTAATATATAGGGTTTTAGTGCCTATTGAAGACAGCGGTATGCTGACCATATACTACAAGGAATGTTATCAGATCAGACTTGTGTTGGGTATGTGTTGTAAAGATTTCTTAAAGCAGGTTAAATGAGAGAGTCTAAATAAAAGCCTCTACCTCAATAAATTTCCCACTACAGGAAGAGGTGAAGAGTTTTGTGATGAAAGGACAAGAAGAGTCTAATTGTTCTAGCATCCATGGAGTTCTCTACCATTTCTCTTATTCAGGGTTTTATTAAGGCAACATAGAATTGCATTGGGTTTAAATGTATTTGTGCATTGCTGAATTTTATTTTTAAATTAAAGTATTTTGTTTTAAGTTTTTGTTATGTTTTCAAATGTATTTACATCATGTTATACATAAACCCTTTCTTCTGTGCTAGGTTTTTTTACATAGTGGAAGCACTTTCTTCAAAATTTCTCTTCCATGCTATCTATTAAAAAAACCACCTATAACCTGAGAACAGGACTGAGTTTTGAATATTGCTCCCAGCTGGGCCAGGAATTGGGTATATTCTGTGATTTTTGCCACTGCGTTTCCTCCCCAGTCCTGTTCTATCTGTCCTCTTGTTATACCCTTCTTTTATCCTGCTTGTATGCCATCGGGGAAAGCTCTGAATAATGATGCTTTTACTGTATGTAGTACTGATGATCCCAGTTTAGCTGGATTCTGAATGTTACCACAATATTAATAAGTTATGCCCACTGGTTGTACTGCCCAGGGTCAGTGTGGTTCTTGCCTGATATGGGGAGGCTGCATACCTGCAAACCAGTTAAAGGACATACGTTGTGACACAGCTGGGAAGGAGGGACTATGTGTGGTTTAATATTTAATGAGCACTAGCTCACAGAGTCAGACAAAGCATTTGAGTTCTCCTGATTTTGCTGGATAAAAGACATCTGTAGTAGTTACATAAATGTTTCGCTTTAATAGGAAAAAGGTAATCGAGAGAACTTTCCTGTTTATAACATCTATAAATATGAGACGGGGTGTTTGGGTTTGCTGTAGAAGTTTGTTAGATAATGATTAGCAGAAGAACACTGTTCTCTTTTCATCTGTTCTGCGGGGTAGTTTTGGACCTTTACTTGCCAGCATGTGATGATCACGTTGTGACACAAGTGATCTCAAACCAGGGTGTAAGCCTAGATCTTTCACCTGCACGCTGCTCTGCACCTTCAATCTTTTACAGATTTTTATTTATTTTGTTTCACTGATTCCAAGGTGACTAGTGCATGCAGAATTATTATATAATGTTAATTGCCAAGAAGTATTTGACAAGCTGTGTTCTTTCCCAGGGTGGAAAGGTGAATTGCAGGAACATAAATCAATGGTGTCAAGCATTGTGCTGTACAGACTCTGAGATATGAAGTAACTAGTGACAGGGTAGACAAGAGTCTTCTTTTTTTATAAGCAACCTAAAGCCATCTCTGTGTTCTTAATGAATGTAAGTTCAAGAGGAAGGGAACTACATTCAGTGCTGTTCTTGGCAGTATTTTTTCTTAACACCCGGTCAGTTGGCCTGTGAACAGGTATGTGCAGGAAACAGAAGCAACCCAGGGAGGGAAGTAAGCAGCTCGAGTGATGGCCTCTTCCATCTCAGGTTACTGCTGCTGATGCTTCCCTCCTGTATGATTTTTCCCATGATTTAATTCCTTTATGCATTGCACAGGGAAGGGAGCACACTGTGCCAGGAATGAACTTCTGAGAGGACTTCTTTTCTTGGTGTTCGTTCTTCTGCAATATGATGGCATCTGCAAGGAAGGCATCTCTCTTACTCTGCGTCAGGCTTAACTAAGTTGAAACAGATATTACTCACTGCACATTCCATGATTTTCATCTTTTTAGGGTAGGGATATGCCTGCCTAAGACAATTTATAAAGAGCTTTGCAGTGATGAAATTGTGCTTCACTTCAGAAACGTTCTGAGGTAACAACTGAGGTGGGAGTTTCTGGGGGGTCTGGACAAAGGGAACAGACTTGTTTGATTAGCAGCACTGCACTGCATTTTCTTCCTTTTACAAGGATGAGATTTGCAAAGCCTGAAGCAGTCCTGGCATTTGCCACTGTTTTTTAGGGGACTGTGTTACACATCTCGCTTATGCCTATGGAAGTTTGAGTCGCCTCACTTTCTTAAATGAAATGGAATCATTCCTCAACTCCAGCACAGTGGTTTCTTGCCTGAATTTTAGGATTGTTAGTGATGGACATGATAAACTGCAGTAAATTTTCTTTTCTTTATACAGATAATTAAATATATAACTTTAATTATTTAAAGCGCTATGAAAAAAGTCTTGAGTATAAGTAAAGTCTCATTATGAAAATTTATGGGACTTTAATTATGCCTAAGTAAATACATTGTAATCTATCCAGATAATTTCAAGCAAGTTTTTAAAACATGAGTGTAACAGCTTTGTTTGCTGTTGAAGTTTTAAGAAATATCAATCATGAAAGAGGTGGAGATCTCTGGATGTTTAACCAGGACTGTATTTTTTTTAAATAGCTGAGCCCACTTTTGGTATTTGTAGTCTTTTCTGGGGGAGTGGAAAGAAATTTTTCTCGATTGAATAAATCGAATGAGTAAGTTTAGAAGCTGAAGATCAGGTTACAAAAACAAGTTTCTATTCTGGTCTGTGAATGAAGATGCATTGTGTGATTTTATTTTTTTTTTTAATTTTTTTTAAAGGATGTACTAGTTCTGGACTCTTGAATGAGACAGTGGCTGGGCATAGACCATTACCACATCTCAGTTTATTACAAGAAATTAATATCTGTGTAGAGTGAACTATTTTAAAATTCAAGATATGTTATGGTAAACTAGCTTTTTGCCCCAAGAATCCACTTCACTTAGGGCAGTTTAATTAAAATTAATCACAAAATTTTATGCTAATTTTGCAGTGCCTATGTCAAGTTGCTGTTTTCATCCAAAACCAGCATGATAAAACCATAACATATAAAAGGTTAATTATCATTAACATTAAGCAGGAACCCTATTATTAATTAAGAATTTGAGTAAATTACATCACTATTTAAATGCATGTATATCCTTACACTTGTTGGGTTTTGTTGTTTGGGGTTTTTTTAAAGTAATTTAAGAAAAACCACATATGCTCAGAACTATAATGCACCTTTAATATGAGGAGACACTAATTAGATTGAGATAATATGACATGAGACAAATGGGGCAATGTTACAAACCTATAAAGAAATTATCTGGTAAACTCTCGTAAAGAAATAATTATTCATTAGTTACTCAATGAAATGATCAGACAGCAATTTTCAAGCAGCCATGGTTGATTGGGGTTTTTAGTTTGTTTCTTTTCTGCACTTTTGTCATAAGATTATGTACCCCACTGACCCAGGATATCTGGAAATCAAAAAGGAACAGGGCCAGTGTTGGAGAAGGAACAAGACATTTATGGATAATGGCTGTGTTGCTGGTGTCAGTCTAGATGCAGCCTCTCACTTGTCAGGTCTGTAGATGTCTGCTGTCTGAAACATGTGAGAAAAGTAGGCACACTCTGCTTGCTCACACTGTTTCCTATACTTTTCAACAGGCATCTGTTGTTGGACACTGATAATACTGGTTTTCCCCATCGGGACAGATGCCAGCTGTGCCTTAGCAAACAAATCCCCTCCCTCTCTGTCTTTGTGTTTTATTAACAAAAAT
Organism: Athene cunicularia; assembly: GCF_003259725.1. NCBI lineage: Eukaryota > Metazoa > Chordata > Aves > Strigiformes > Strigidae > Athene > Athene cunicularia. Next base: position 81,702,861 of record NW_020799097.1, read on the forward strand.
TAAAAGAGGAAGATTGAAGATTAATTAAAAAATGTGAAAAGAGGGGGCTGGAGAAGGGAGGGAATGTAGGGAAAATATGGACAGATATTTGGACAGAGCAACCCTACTACTCCCTGAAGGCATCAGGGCATCAGAGGATCTGTATGAACATTGCCCTGTAGTGCTCTGCTCATGGACATGACAAAAACGTGGAATTATAGAACCATAAAATGATTTAGGTTGGAAAAGACCTTTAAAATTATTGAGTCCAACCATAAATCTAACACTGCCAAGTCCACCATTAAACCACATCCGTAAGCACCACATCTACATGTCTTTTAAATACCTCCAGGGATGGTGACTCAACCACTTCCCTGGGCAGCCTGTTCCAATGTTTGATAACCCTTTCAGTGAAGAAATTTTTCCTAATATCCAATATAAACCTCCTCTGGTGCAACTTGAGGCCATTTCCTCTTGTCCTATTGCTTGTTACCTGGGAAAAGAGACTGACACCCACCTCCCTACAACCTCCTTTCAGGTAGTTGTAGAGCGCGATAAGGTCTCCCTTCAGCCTCTTTTCTTCAGACTAAACAATCCCATTTCCCTCAGTTGCACCTCATAAGACTTGTGCTCTAGACCCTTCACCATTGCTCTTCTTTGGACATGCTCCAGCACTTTCATGTTTCAGCAGTTCTGCTGCTTGATAATCCCACACTGTGATGGGACTTCAGATAGGAAGGGGATTTAGAAAAGTGTAAGGGGAAAAGCACAGCCAGTAGTAGAGGTACTGTGGAGGAGCTGGCAGAGAGGCTGCAGCCTTGTGTGTTTAAAGTACCTGTGCACCAAGGGCTCCCTTTGGCCACTGAAGAGGTTTCTCTCAGAGCTCCAATCACCTGTGCCGTGAACGTGCTGGGGCAACTGCCTGGTGGAGCGACTCTTCTGTTCCTGCCCCCCATGGCTGTGGATTTAGCTCAAGATATGTGCTGGCCCACTCCAGTGCCACATGGACCACCTCCCTGTGCTGGGACATCAGTTTGTGTCTGAGTGGAACAGTAGAAAAAGGAAATGGTGTGAGCAGAGCACAGCCATGAAGATGTGTTTCCACAGAGCCATTTGGAGGGAGCTGCCTGGAGTTCATGCAGCCTACTGAGGAGCAGTGTGAGTGATGTCCAGGCAGACTTACAGGGCAAAGGTAGATGTTGCTACTAGGGCTAGGTGTGACAATGATTGAGGAGACTTTGCCTGTCTGCAGGGTTCTTGAGATGGAGAAAATGGTTGCCAGATCCAGGGCACCACTCATCTCTTGGAGCCAGCAGTGGGAATACTGCAGGTGGGTTGTCCTGTCAGCCTCTGGACTCACCACGCCCTGTGACAGTCTTGATTATTTAAACCATAGTCTTTGGTCTCCTGGTTAAACTGGAACACAGCGTCTCTGATTAAATGGGGAGAAGAATCATTGGAGCAAGTAATATATTGCTGATACAGTTACACATTCAACACTAAGTCTACAGAGCATCAGTACACACAGTGAAGTAAAATAACAGGACCAAAACCATTTAGAAATATGGGCAGAAAAAAATCTGTTGAATTTGGAAAACTGTTAGGTTACATCTACACGTGAGTTTTACTTGATACAGATTCAGAAAAGTGATTTTCAACACAGATATTTGATAGAAAAAGTGTGAGACACAGCAGTACTGAGTGTGGTCTGAGAGTAGGAAGAATACCATAGTTGTGAATTTACAACAGGATATACTCATGGGAAAGAAATGTGACCGTTTATGCATCATCAGCCCATTCTGGGAAAAAAAGGAACTGATGCAGTGATGGAATTGAAATTAATATATACTTAATTTGGTTCTGGACACAGTTTCTTTGGTATATTGTGAAATTTGAGTGAGCCCTAGGGAAAAAACAATTGTATTCAGTGGCTGGAGGGGACCAGCTTGTAAGTGAAGACTAGCAGAAATTATTATTTGCTTAAACATTATTTAGCTTGATTAAGAAATAATGAAGAAAGGACAGAAATACAATACTGTTGGTCTCTTAGTTTAACAATTGTGTCTTGAAGCAGCAAAGGGACTATGAATCTGCTGGTTTCCACATAGATTACCAGAATCAGCATTGCCTGAGAGAAGCATGTTCAAGAGCACATTTGATGTGCTTTTCTGCCTGTGAAACATTCCACCTATTGGAAGGAAATGTTTCTGGAGGTCTTGCTGGAGTTATACATCTTTGGTTTGCTGGCAGTCACCACATCATTTGTAATGCAGCTACTGAGCCCTGCATTGTGCAAGAAACTACCTTGAAGAGGAGTTGATGTGTACTACCAATGGCATGTTTAAAAAAAAATAGATCCTGCACTGTTTGCAGGCATATAAATAAGTTGTGCCTTTCTGCAGGGTCTTATAAGTTATTAAAAGGCAGCATAAGGAGTAGAAGCTAGAAGAGATTTATATCCAGGTGGCATGGGCTGACACAAAGCAAATGGATCAAGGACACTGAAAGCCTGAGCAACTCAAGGAAAGAGTGAGCCTCCCGAGACATTTGCTGCAAATAGCCAAGCTTGCTTTGTTTTCCAGACCATTTAATTTAATGAATAATGACTTTTTACCCATAATCATGACTGATGACATACCTCTGTCCTGAGGTTGAGACCAGAAGATGTTATTCTTACTGCAACCTTGCAGAGGTTCCCTATTAGTTTAGTTCACTTCCTAACTAATAGTCAAGTCATTTTTGCAGTAAATGAAGCCTGTAAATATTGCAGTATAATATGCTAGAGCCTCTGCTGTGCAAAGACCCAGTTTCGATGCCATGAAAAACGTAAAAGGAACTGTGGCAGACCTAGAGATGGCATAGTTGTCTTGTGTTTCATATCAGTGACCTTTCTTTCAACGATCAGGGAAGGATAGTATATTCCCTGATTTCTGCCATGTGGGGCAGGACCTGGATAGCTACTCTTATGAAAACTGGGAGACCTCCCTTCTGCCAGCTGTGTCTGAGAGTTGAGCCCCACACACCAAAAGGCCATTTCCTGTCTAGCTATGGGTTAATGAGGTCACAACCCAAAATCTTAAATAAATAGCTTTTTTGTCTTCTTCCTTGTACGAGGTGTTTTGAAACATTTTCTTTTTCTTGATTTTTCTGTGAATTGTCTGAATCTGACTCAGTCATTGTTGTGGCTTAAACGTGGAGGGCAGCCAAACACCACGCAGTCACTCACCCTCCCCATCCCAGAAAATGGGGGAGAAATTGGAGGGAGTAAAGGTAAGGAGACTTGTAGGTTAAGATAAAACCAGTTTAATAATTGAAATTAAATTAAAATAATAATGATAATTGTAATAATAATAATAATAGAAAATACAAATGAGCAATGTACAGTGTGATTGCTCACCACCCGCTTACCGATGCCTAGCTTGTTCCCAGCTAGCAATCCCAGAGAGGAGATAATCCTGCAACCACAATCCTGGAAGCGAGAGAGAGCTTCCTGATCAACCCTTATCTATATACTGAGCATGACGTTACATGATACAGAATATTCCATTTGTTGATTTGGGTCTGTTGCTCTAGCTGTGCTCCCTCACAGCTTCTAGTGTACCTGCACACTAGCAGGACAGGGAAAATTGAAAAGTCTTGATTTCTTAGCAACAACTACAAACATCAGTGCATTATCAACATTCTTCTCATACCAAATCCTATACTGAGTCCAAAACAATGCACTATTCTAGCTACTAAGAGCGGGGAGAAGAAACCCTAGATCTATCCCAGTTGAAACCAGGACAGTCATGTATTAAAGGGGGTTTGTATGAAGATGGCCTGACATGCACTACACAACATCACAGGAAAAATGTTAATAACCTTTGGTGTCCTGCATCATCTTGGAAGACTTAAAAATAAAAGGGAAAATAATGTTTCTTACAGTTTTTTGCCTTGATCTAGTTTTGTTCCTGTAAATGTCAGTGGTGGAATTCCCATGGTTTGCAGAGCAGTCAACACCAAGAACTATGAGTGTGTAGAAAGGGGCTTTCAGAAGCACTAGATAAGGACAAATTGATCAGCTAAGTGCCCAGTACCCCTGAGGGATGTGGTTACAGCTCAAAGGTTTTTTTAAACAAACAGAACCAGTACTACCCTGTCTTCCATTCACCTTTTCAATCCAGTGACTGTTGTAACTTTCCTGAGCAGTTGTGAGAAGTTTAGGGCATATCTTAGACATATTTTGTGCAGAAGTTTTAGATGTCACCCACAGTCTCCTACCCTGTGACAGACCTGGCAAGAGTTGTTAGTATGCAAGCCCCCTCAGTACAGTCCCATTTGCAGTGCACTTGCTTTGCTCAAACCTGGTGTCACCAGCAGTTCCAACTCAGATGCTTTAAAACCAAAGCTTTGCATGGGAGTGAGTGAGGCATTAAGTTTGCATTCTCTTCTACAGCTGTGTGGTAGGACAGGCAGCACAGTGGAAAAAAGAACTGGAAGTAGTGAAATCTTACACCACTGCAGCAAGATTGCCACAAAACATCTGCTAGTACTTTTAGGACGAGTTGTGGAGGAGCTGGACTATTTACTGTATTGTAGGTGAGATTATTGATAGTGTATAACACTGCAATTGATCATTTAGTTGGTGCCATGTAGTGGTAGAAGTATATGGCCACATGGTTATTAATTGGGCTTGTCGTTATTATCAAGAGATGTTGAGAGATACTAAACAGGATTGAAATTATGCATGCCCTACACTGCCAATTAATTTAGTCATGACTGTTACGTCAGTCATGTACCTTCTATGTTTCTTCATCTCTTGTACATGTTTTGCAGATAGAAATAGAAAAACTTAAACATGCAAAAATTTTTCATTGTATATATCTAAGGAATCCCTTTTCATGAAGTGCCATTGAGATACAGGCCCAGTCCACGTGAGGATGAAGGATGAGCAATGTGTCGATCCCCATTCACATGATGCTCAACCTGTTTTTTTTCCTACGGTTGTTTTATCTACTGTAATTTCAACCTACTAGCAACTCCAGAGACTTATACTACAGTGCAAAGCTTAATTATACCCATCTGAAGAAAAGTGACGATGAATCACCTCTTCACCAGGCTGAATATTAAAATGGCTCAAAATATTTGCTGCATTTACAGATGTAAAAGATTCTTTGGTTGCCCAGCAACCAGGGGAGAAAAAGCAAACAGTGAATGCTGCTCTTCATTAGTGGTGGGGAGCACTGGTGCTTCATCGTCACTGGCAGTAGTCCAAAATGGAAGACCACCTTTACTATTCTAGGTTTCTGCTCAGATGAACACATCCACCTTCTTTTGGACTTGTTGACCTTCACAAAAAGCAGTCATCGTTAGCTAAAAGATCAACTGGCCATAGAAGCACTTGCACAAATTGCTAGTTGTGTAGCCAGCCTTTCTAAGGAGAATGCATGGAAGAGGAGTCGTCTCTGTAGAAAATTCATGGGACTTTGAGGACTGTCGTTGCCCCTGAGGATTTATTGGGGCTACACTCACGCTTGCTGTTGCCAGTAGCCACCCATCAGGGTGATGAATAGTTTGTCACAAACATCAAGCCTGGATCTATCTGGCTGTGTCTGAAGCTCACTTCTATTATCCTTTCCCCCATGGATTGCAGACCATTATTCCCTTCCCCCTTGCAGCAGCTTTTCATGTTTTGGTAGAGTGTTAACACCTTCACCTCTGTCTTCTCTCTGTGGTTTTTGCATCCCTTTGACTTCTCTTTGTAGCTCATCCTTGCTAGACTTCTGATCATTCTCAGTGTTTTCTTCTGAATTCTGTCCAGACGGTCTGCGCTGTTGACAGCTACTCCAGCCATGACCTTACCTGTGCTGAATGTGTGCAGCTCCTTTCCCAGCTGCTGCAGTGCAAAGAGGGACCTGCTTCACTCTGCTTAGGCTGCAGGACTGTGTGCCCCTGTGGCACTTAACCAGTAGTGAAGCATGTGCTGGTTGCTGTGCCTAGGCTCACACTGCATGTCTGGAAGTCTAGGTGCTGGAGGCCACTGTAGGTGAGTCACTCCATGTGCCAGGGAGCACCCTCCCAGCCATAGCCTCACTGTGGGGGAAAGTGAAATAAAGAAATTGACTCAACAGTAAGTTTTTACTGTTAAGCAGATATTCTTTATTAGCAGCGCTGGGGTAGCCCTGGGGATTCTTCACCATAAGAGCTCCCAAGAATTAACAAGGGGCATCAGTTTACACGCACACAAATCATACATATTTATTAGACTTCCTGAAAAGGGGTGTCTTTTGATAATGAGTTCCTGGAATTAATTTACATAGTCTAAGCATGCATAGTTAAATTAGAGTGGGGGTCTTCAGTGGTGGAGGTAAGTAAGCAGTCTTCTTCATGGTGTTCACTAGCTGACCTTCTTTCCAGAACATGCACTGTGAAGTAAAGTCTAGGTGCCTCCTTCCTAAATAAGCAAAATCATCCTCCCTATAATAGGGTCTCTGTGTCCCTTTGTTCATGTCCCCCTTATCTTAGTTTTCCCATTCTAGGAATTGCCCAAGTGTCCACTGAAGGCCTTGAGTACTGCTATCAGTGATTTATGTAGGGAGCCTAGAGCATTTTAATCTTACCTAAACAGATGAAGAGGCCTAGGGAAACAGTTAAGGAGTCAGTAGTCCTTGAGAAATAAATGAAGCAAAACACAAGCAAAGCTTTCATACATCACAATTTAGTCTTAATAATTGTCAGAAATTAATTTGTTTGAGCCCTTTCAAAAGTACTCTGAGCATACTTGTGCTAGATGTACCAGTATGTCTCCACATCTCTGTTTCATCAATGTCCTTCTCTTTATACATCCCAGAAAACTGCATGGTCTCGATGACTTCTGTTCACCTTATGATCTACACCAGCCCATGTTTTTGCAGAAATACTACTCCATATTAGCGTTACTGTGTTTTCCCACCAGCACTCAGGACCTTGCACTTAAGCTTGCTGAACATCATCCAGCCTTTCTATCAAGGGGTTGGTGAGAAGGCACAAATTAAGTTGGTGTTTGGAGAACTGTTTCTGCCTTCCTTAGTGTAGAATTTGGGTATTGGGTACCAAGTGAACCAGGAAGGAAAAGTACATAATCACCCAGGGAAATTATGCCATTCCATAATGACTTGTGGAAAACAAACTCTACAACTCAGAGTTATAAGCAGGTATGTTTACTCCGGCGCTGGGGTGCAAGGGGATTTCTCCACAAAGCTTGCACACCCACCGCACATTTTACCAAAAACTTATAGAGTGTTGATATCCATATTCATTGGATTACATCACACAAACATACATATGCATGAGTAAGGCTGGGTTAGTTCGAAACGCTGGGGTCAGCAGTTTATGTTCTCTTTGTGCCTGCACAGTGCCTCTTGGTGGTTGTCTTCAGGGGTCTTTGGGAGGAAGGCTCACAGTCCTCCTCACCTTGTACTTTTCCCTGGAGTATGCACAGATTTTCTTGGACAATTTATTGAATAACAAAAGTGTTTTTCAGCCGGTTTATGCGTTCTATCTTATCTAAGAGAACCAATGAAACTTCTACCGTCTGTATATGGCTATCTTTGCTCATTATCAAGACCCAACTAGTTAGAGCACATCTGTTTCCCAAGGACAAAAACATGATATTTTGCTGAACACTGCAGTTCTTGGTAGATTTTCACAGTGAACTGCTTTGTTTTGATGAACACAGTAGTCCTTGGTAAAATTCCACAGAGCAGTCTGGGCAAGCAGGATTCTTAGCAATATTCAGAAATACTGTAAGTAATACTATAAGTTCAATAAGTAAGTAAATAAGTTGCTAAGCAGTTTGCTATAACTAAATAAATAGAGAAGTCTCAAAACAAGTAAGCATTTCTCTGTATCAATGGGGGGGGGAGAGAGTGAACAGGTGCCTGTGGTTTGAGGAGTAATGCCAGATTCCTCTGCTTTGACTTTAATCCCAAGGAGCAGTTTGAGTGCTGAAATAGTGAAAAATAACGGAGATTTAAAAAATTATTCTCATACTAAAGAAATTAAAATGAAATTTTCAGTATGTAGGGAAATTCAGTACTGAAAATATGTTTTTTGCCTGCTTAATGACCAGTGCATCTTACTGTGGTTTTGTCAGGTAGTCTGTAGGTCTGTAATATGTGCGGAAAGGCACTAACTAGAAACTAACATACTTGCTATTTGATGCTGCCATTGTCGCGGATGAGAGTATTAACATGGTAATGATTTAACAGGAATTTTAGATTTATTAATAAATAACAGCAGTTGATAATTTACAAAATAATTTCAAAAATGTTATAAAATAGCGACTTATTTACAGATTCTATGATGACAAGATTCACACTAACTTACTTCATGGTATCTGAGTTTATACATGTGTACATGCACATACATAAACACAAAATGTACAAACACACACACAGAAACAAAAGTATTTGGATCCAGTAGAACAAAGTATGTACCCACACACCAGTAAGCAGAGAAAGAGCAGGTGAAAGAGAATCTAGCTCAGAGTAAAATTTCCCTCTTCTTTGGTTTAGAGTAAATATTCACAATGTAATTGAGACTTGAGCGGGTTGACTTTGTCCTGGCCTTCCATCAGCTCTAACAGCAGATGACACCTTAAGGGTTTTGATACCTGAGAGGCATCCCAGCTCAGGAGAGATGCTGGTCACAGGTCCGCTGCAATCCAGCAGAGCTCAAAGTGTCTCTTTTGTGGTCTCAGTTTATAGGGTCCAAGATAATTGACTTTTGTCAGATACCTTTTGCTCACACCCAGCTTGAACAACGAAGTATTCTGGTGCCTTCCAGCAGTTGCACAAGAACTTGATGAATGTACAACTCTGTTATTGTTCCCATCTGACCATATCCCAGGCACAGGTGTACCAGGCCCTTAGGAGATGATGGGCTGTTATAACCGTGCAGTCAGTCGGGAGAGGTGGGAGCCAGGCTCATTTATCAGTCCTTACCTCCACAGATTGGTGTATAGCTCAGGGGAGGTGGATGGAATCACGCCTAGCACCAAGCAGCCCGGCAGGGGAGAATTACACCACCACAGCCATCAACCCTTCCTTCTTCGCTTTTAAAAATCTCTTATTTTTACTTTTTTCTTGTAAAGACAAAAAAATGCCACTGTTTTTTTTCTTTGGGAGAGTTCTCTTGCTCTTAAGAAGGAGAAATACAGAGGGGCAATATTACTTTCCTAATATTCTGGCTGGTACTTAACTGGCTTCTCAAGTGTGTACTTGTCCCTGGCACCATAACAAAGCCATTCTCCTAAGTCTGTGCTTCATAATTGGCCTTTATATTTTTCCAGTGAATTTCTTCCACACAATTTCACACCCTGGATAAAACTGTGATTAAAAAAGAGAATCTTGCATGCTGTAGGGGGAGGCACTCGGAAGATCTCACGATGTATGGGAAAAACAGAGGCGCATTAGAAGATCTCATGATGCACAGAAAGAACAGGGAACTAAAGATCTCGCGATGTACAGAAAGGGGTACATAAAGCAATTGCGCAGTTAATAAATTGAACAGATAGCATCCACCATATTGGCGTTTGTGCTTTCTTTCCTGCGGAGGTTAACCTCCTGCAAGGGTTAGCTGTGATCTGGACGCCGCATTCCTGTGGCTTAGCAGATAGAAAAAAACAGCTAATGCCTTACCACAACAGCATGCTCATTATTTTCTGTGCTTTATAAACTAAAATGTATAATATCTATATATTAACTTTTTCAATTGTGAAAGCCTCAGATTGTATAGAGCTTTAGAGCTTTCTAAAGCTTCAGCATGTGTAGAGGGTTTTTTTCCTACTACCTTTTGGTTTTAAATGCTTGTCTAGGCTACAGAATACAGTTTCAGAGCTTCATTAGTATCCTCTACCACAGAAACAGTATAGACAAAGCTGAGAAGTAAATGGTGTGAGCAGTACTTGTAGCCACTATTGATATGCAGTATCCTTCATTTCTGCATGTCAGGAAGGCTGATGATTAACAACTCTCCAGCGAGATGTGCAGGTGAGAGCTTTGGGGCTTGTGCTTCAGTGTCATTTAAGTGTTTTTGGAACTTTTCATTAGTGTGTCTGAGTATGAATTCAGGAACCTCTCAAAGGCTCTTAAACAAATCTGTATTTCAGAAGTTCATCATAACTCTGCCAAAAGGCTGAAAATACAATTACTTTCCTTTCTTAAGGCTGTGCTGGCTATGATGTGATTTTGTGATGGAACTAAATCTTATGAAATTAAAAAAAAAAAAAAAACTTAGCTCCTGATGCAGTAATTATACACATGCTTAATTTTAAGTACAGAAGCAGTTTGTGGAAGACTTCGGGATAACTGTGTAAGTAACATTTCACAGAATCACCTAGGTTAGAAAACACCTTGATGATCATCCAGTCCAACCATTAACCTAACACTGACCATTCCCCACTACACCATATCCCTCAGCGCTATGTCAACCCGATTCTTAAACACCTCCAGGGATGGGGACTCCACCCCTGCCCTGGGCAGCCCATTCTAACGCCTAACAAACCCGTCTGGAAAGAAATGCTTCCTAATATCTAGTCTAAACCTTCGCTGGCGCAACTTGAGGCCATTACCTCTTGTCCTATTGCTTGTTACTTGGTTCAAGAGACTCATCCCCAGCTCTCTGCACCCTCCTTTCAGGTAGCTGTAGAGGGCGATGAGGTCTCCCCTCAACCTCCTCTTCTCCAGACTAAACACCCCCAGTTCCCTCAGCCACTCCCCGTATGACCTGTGCTCCAGACCCTGCCCCAGCTTCGTTGCCCTTCTCTGGACACGCTCGAGTCATTCAATGTCCTTTTTGTAGTGAGGGGTCCAAAACTGAACACAGGAATCGAGGTGCGGCCTCACCAGTGCCGAGTCCAGGGGTCAGATCCCTTCCCTGTCCCTGCTGGCCACGCTATTGCTGACACAAGCCAGGATGCCATTGGCCTTCTTGGCCCCCTGGGCACACTGCTGCCTCCTGTTCAGCCAGCTGTCAATCAGCATCCCCAGGTCCCTCTCTGACTGGCAGCTCTCCAGCTACTCCTCTCCAAGCCTGTAGCGCTGCTGGGGGTTGTTGTGGCCCAAGGGCAGTCCCCGGCATTTGGCCTTATGGAAACTCCCCCAGTTGGGCTCAGCCCATGGCTCCAGCCTGTCCAGGTCTCTCTGCAGAGCCTCCCTACCCTCGGGCAGATCAACACTCCCGCCCAACTTGGGGTCATCTGCAAACTGACTGAGGGTGCACTCGATCCCCTCTTCGAGATCATCAATAAAGATGTTAAACAGGAGTGGCCCCAAAACCGAGCCCTGGGGGACACCACTTGTGACCGGCACCAACCGGATTTAGCTCCATTCACCACAACTCTTTGGGCCCGGCCATCCAACCAGATTTTTACCCAGCAAAGCGTGTGCCCATCCAAGCCACGAGCAGCCAGTTTTGCCAGGAGAATGCTGTGGGAAATGGTGTCAAAGGCCTTACTAAAGTCAAGGTAAACAACATCCACAGCCTTTCCCTCATCCAAATAAGCAGGTCGCCTTGTCATAGAAGGAGATCAGGTTTTTCAGGCAGGACCTGCCTTTCATAACCCTATGCTGACTGGGCCTGATCTCCTGGTTGTCCTTTATATGACATTTAATGGCACTTGAGATGATCTGCTCCATGACCTTCCCTGACTTGCTGTATTCTTTCTTATCTTTGATTTACTGTTCTGTTGCTGGTTGATGCAGCATTGCCAGCTCCTTTGATTTGCTTAAACAAACTGCACTGCAAAAACAGTACCTGTCTGCTGCAGCTTTGATTTGAAAGTACAGGACCTTTCCAAAGCCCCATTGTCCTTCAGCATTGAGGGCAGCAAATATTTTAAGAACATGCTGCTCAGCAGCTGTAGCGTATTATCTTTTATGACTGGACAGCAGTATTTTCCCTCTAGACTTCAATCTGTAAGCTCATAAACTCTTTTACAAAGTGTCTAGCATCTGCTCTCAGGAAGGTGATTTGGGGCTAAGCAAAACCTGTGTGGGTTAATGAGATTATTCATAGGTGGTTTTTAACAGGTGATCTTGTATGTTGAGTAGCAGATGTAATTAATTGTGCTTTTCCCAACAGTGGAAGTATTCCAGCAGCAGAGATAATTAGTTCAGATCTACATTAGTGCAGACATACCTGGGGTGCTGCTGCTAATTTTCAGTCAGAGCAGTTTCCCTGGTAATTTTAATAATGTTGCCAGAAAGCTCATGGGGAATTCAAGGTGAACAAGCAGACCTGCACAGAGCAGAAGCTGCACCATCTTCTAAGCACATCCCCTTTGCCTTGGGTCCAAAAGAAAGAGGGTGACGTAGGTTAGGGTAATCCCTTACCCATCAGAGATGGTTGCCTGGGACCTGTTGCTGCCCACCAGACCACAGGGGTTCTGTGGATGTGCGAGGAAGAGGCAGGCCAGGCAAAGCCGTGCAGCTGGGGAGTGCTGCTGCAAGGGCACAAGGAGCTGTGGGAGGTGCTGCTCTCCCGTGTGAGTCATGGGGCAACATCTACTGTCTTTCCAACCAAGAGGTCCAAGGGCCTCTTCCCAGGAGGTGAGAAGTCAGGAGGGACTATGAGATGAGGTGAAAACATTTTTCTAGCATCCTGAAGATAAATATTTATTCAGGTTAGGTCCCTTTTGCTGTGTCTTTGCTTTCAGTTTTAGTATTAATAATGGCAGTAATATTAAAACTGGCTGCAACAGAGGATGCACACAGTCTTGGTGGCTTAAAAATTTTTGATTCAATGAAACTGGTCAGGCAGTGCTATTGGCAAGGTAATTCAAGCAGGATTTCCATCCACTTTTTCTCCAGCTAGTGTAGCTTGATGATTCCTGCAGACCTGAGCTTTGCTGTGGGAAATACTGAGCAATGGCCATTTGTTCAGAGGGGATCGGAGGTGCTTTGCAGACGTAGCCACCTTGCAAGAACTAATACAAGGAAGTTTTAGCAATTCTTTGGTTGGTGCAGAAAAGCTGTACTGATTTATACATTTGAATACAAAGGTAATTGTAGACTAGCTCCATGTGCTTAAAAGCAGCAATTGTACAAAATGCAGAATGCAGCTTGAATTAGACTTAAAAGCCAGCAAATCCAGCAAGCCAGAAGAAAAAAAAAAATGGTGCGGATTTTGTGGTCAAAAAGCAAATCAAAGCTTTACAGAGCTTATAGAAGAGATTTAAGCTTAAAGCCTCTATGAAAGCTTGCAGAACATATGCCAGAGCAGAAAATTAACAACAGTTTGCAATAGCTAATTCTTTTATCCAAAGTGAAATTTGTCACTTTAAATTGTTACTGCTTATAATCTGAATTGACTACAGCAGTTGGGAAAGGGAAAACTGAAGTGGGGTAGATAATGGGGAAATACATAGCAAACTGCGTGTGACCAAACAACAAAAATAAGTAATCCTGATTTTCAGGTATTGGCATAATGCCAAGTTCAAGGATGATACTGAATAATTTTGCTTACAAATTCTTGTTTTGTTAATATATGTAGGTTATACATCTGTAGAATGCATTGTTGTGCTGCTCTTGAATATGTAGAACTGGAAAAGGGATATAACCACATACTTCAGTAGGATCAGATTTTCCATAGATGATCCAAATTATTCTTAGTAGGTGATGAGAACAGTTGCTAATGCAAACAATCAAAGGTGTTTTCATCAGTAACAGGTCTTTGCCCACAGGTGATACCTCCAGCACATTACTTCCATTCACTGTGTACAGAGTGCCTAATACAATGTTTTATTCCTCCCTAAACATAGCAAAAGTATGATTAATATTAATAGCAATAGCAATCTAGCTAATAGAAGCATTTAGTAACCAAGTCTATTGGAAAAAAATGTGTCTCAGGAACATTGTATCTCTATGATGCATTGTAAACTTTTCTAAAGAAAAATTCCTAACAATGCAGTTGGAACAACCCAAGGACAACTGCCCATATGGAGTCTGACAAATAACAGATTTGTATTTAGATGGGTCAGATTGATCTCCTGGTCTTTCTTGTGACTGCTGCTGCATTTGTTAGGATGAATCAGTGATACAGACTCTGTGTTCACCCTCTGAGTAACTGGCATGATCTACATCAGTTTCAGGAAAGGTCAGAAATGTTTTGCATTTGTTCTTAACACTTTTTCCTAACAATTGTTACAGAAACTCAGATGATCAGCCCAGAATTATTACATCAGTACTGTATTATTCCATTTTCTCTGATTCTGCCATTCACCTTTTTCTTTTTATTGTTAAAAATTCTTGGCTATTCTCAGGAACTGAATGTTTAAAATTGGATTTGCTGTTAAATGTTTGCCTCTGCTTACCAGCTGAATTTATCTTTTAAATAAACTGGCAGGGAAAAAAAATATCCCTTCATTCATACAAATTCAATTGATTTTGATGGGAGATAGATTTAGGAACTTACTTTCTAATAATTTCAGTTATTGCTTTTAGGAGGAAGATGAAAGCCAAGGATTCAGAAAATGAGCTAGCAGAACAGTGACTGAGATAGCACAGTCAAGAATGAGTCTGAGATCTGGAGACAATTGTGAATGGCCCAGACTATGGAAAGTCAGGCACAAAGGCAGTCCTCAGAAAAAAAAGCAGAAAAGCCTGGTTCTAGTAAAATAGTCTTCCTTTTAGAGCTGGAAATGTGGTCCAGGATTTATGAATCTCAGCATTCCTCAAAGTTAGCAAATAACTGTGAAAACCTGTGTGTGCCTCATGCTAACTAGCTGTGCTAATTGCATATCTAATGTCAGTTCTTCCACTAGTTCATGTAACAAAAAGATAGTGCATCCAGAAGGATTTCACCTGGCTTAATGAATAAGGTTTCAGTAGGATGATGTGAGATTCATTATTTTATACTTTGCTTTCACTTTAGAAGTAGCAAAATACAAAGAATGCTAATTTAAATTGAAAACACTAAGATAGAAAAGTGCAGTAATTTGCAAATGCCAGAATTCAAGTTGCCTGTGCAACTATGACCCAGTATATGAAGGTGAAGTCATCAGGGTCCCTGAATTCAGGCCACTGCAGCCTCAGGCAGCCAGTTAATAGCTGTTTAGATCAAAACAGTGCACCTTACATCTTCTCCATGTGTTTGTACTCATCACTGGCCATAAAATACTTTTGATCCTCTAATTACCCTCCAATAAACTTTAGACCTATTGAAAAGGACAAAAAAATGTGCCAGGAGAACGCAACACGAGGTGGAGGACACTGCTCATGTTTTAGGTCCTGCGGTTGCTGAAACTTTGTTACTTAAATTTCCCCTAGACCATATCACAGGGGAGGAAGAAAAGAGTCTTGATGATTCTGAACCCAGTGTGAGGCATGTGAGAAGGCACATGAGATTCAAATGTTGCTGGGAATGTTCATGCTATACCCAGGTATCTGCATGTTTCTGTCTATAACCAGTCTTAGAGGAAATGTGTTGGACTTGACAAGGGGAAAACTATCAGCTAACTATGAGAAACTCTGAGAACTGATGGAGGCAACATAAATATGATATGAAAAAAGTGCAACCATCTACAAAAAACTTGCAGTTCTCCCATAGCAATCTGAGCAGGGCTCTGTCTGCACCTGCCACAGAGTTGTTTGCTACATCTGTCCATTGCTTCAGGACAGGAATAAACCGCAGCCACCATTGCATATGCTCCAGGAAGCAAGTACAACAACGTCATTATATATGTTGAAGAGGTGCTAGATTTTCTCATCACCCACCCAGCTACCTGCAGTATAGAAAGCTGAGAGCCTACATGCTTGTATTCAGAACAAGGTGGCTCAGGACATTTATACAGCAATGGATGCAGATTCATACCTCTGTCCCCAGGAGCTACTACAATAGTGAGCTCTGGGAGGAGCTGATAAGGCGTGCTTCCAGCAGCATCCTTCTACCTTCTGCTTTATATACTTCTCCTGTTTATATGGTACAGAGAGAGCTGTTGCTGTGGAGTCATTGTAGCAAAATGGAGTTTTGAGCAGGTAAACCAAATGGAGAATTTGTTTAAAAGGCACATTCTGGGCTGGGTATTACAGGCAGAGTCCTGACCATCAAATTTGATGGAAGGCTAAGCAGGTGCTCTTAGAGAAGTGTGAGCCTGACTGCAGCAGCATGAAAGCAATGAAAAAGAAAAAAGCCACATCTCAGCATTTCTTATGTGCATGCCTTGCAGCTTGCTTACATCCCTGTACTGAGTGCTGTGTTATTTTTTTTCTAAATCCATGATTACGTGCTTCCTTTATAAATAGGTATACAGAAAAACACAGTTTCTTATTTACATAGCTTTGTGTGTAAAGCCAGTTTGCAGCTTTAAGTAATTTAATATGTTCTTAATTATATTGGTATCTTGCATATAAACCAAATGTTGATCATTTAGATTTTTAATTCTCCTTTGGCAGGCAATTTTAGTAATTTCTGAGTCACTTTGTCGTCTTTTGCATGGTCAAACTAGAGGTTTGCTTAATCTGACTGGCTTTAATACAAGTCATAGGAAGTGATTTTGTGGTTAGAGATGATTTTAAATGCAGCTTGTTTAAGACCACAGTTGGAATTCAGAAATTATTCTGATACTCTGTATGACCCTGTCAGGAATTGAAAGTAATGAGCCATTGTGTAGAAGTCAAGAAATATGTGCGAACAGTCATATTTGCAGACATGAAGGTGCAATTCTTCAGAAAAGTTTTTAAACTGAGGTTTCTTCCTGCATTAAGATTGTCAAAGTAGTAATTACTCTAGAAGTGTAACAGCTGAGTAATATTCAGAACAGTGTTTCATTTCTGAAGTCTGAGATGGTTACTGAAAAAGTAACTGAACTCACAATAGCATGTTTTTGTATTTAAAGAAAAAAATCAATGCACTGAACTTACCATATGCTGGAGAATTAAAGGAGAATAAAAAAAAATCCAAGAAACATGTCCCTCTTTTGCAACTCATTCATTTCACTTCGCAGTTTTCTTGCCACAGAAGAAATGTCAACATAATACAGAAATTGAGAATGTTTTTTTAGAGGTAAAATTTTAATATCTTGATGAGTAAGAAGAGAATAAATACCGTGTCTGTGGAGCTTATAGATGATAGAGCTGCAAGTTATTATGATGAGAGACAAGTGGATAGGAGTGGGGAAAAAAAGTCCTCTTTGAAAAATGCAGGCTAATACAATGAGGAATTTGAAAATGGATGAGGTGGACGCTCTAATAGAGATTAAGGAGTATTCTCATGAGCACATCTGCAAATATGTTGCATTAATCAGAACATGCCTGAAGCTTTTATGACCTCTTTAGACAAGGAAAATATTAAGAATATTTTTCTGGATTACAGGTATTTTGATGTTTTATGAGGAAATTATTACCACCATTTTTTAAAATGTGTGAGTGATAATATGAGTGCAGATACACTGGCTTACTGTACATACCAGATTCTCTCTTTTTCTCGCCTGGGATTCCGTCTAGAGTAAAACACAACTGAAGAGAGTTTGGTGCTCTCATATTAGCATTCCCTAAATCTCCCTGCATGTTGCAAAGGCAGTATGGACTGCAATCCATTCATGCTGTGCTTGCAGCCATCCTCTGGAAAGCTCCAAGAACAAAACCGAACTTTAGATCCACTTTTTGACTGTCACAGACAGCACCGTGAAGAGCTGGGGGTTATGGTTCCAGTGTGAAACCTCTGTTTACACAGCACCCCACCCACACTCAGTCTAACTCTTCTCTTGTACTTTCTTTCATAAACATCCCTGTTTACAAGATTCTCCAACAAAATATTTTTTAAAAGAGTAAGAGATGTATATTGTGCATCTCATCTCACCCTCCAGTGAAACTTCCATTTAGTGTAAACATCAGGCAACTATGACAGCCTTCTTCCTGTGAAGATGATGATAAATTTTGACTTCAGGGGGAAGCACAGCTCAGCTACAGTCAGTGGCAAAATTCCAGCTGACTTGAGCGGAACTAGTATTTGGCCCTTGGTGTTCATCTCATCCCTAACTAGCTAAGGACAGAATAAAGCCTGGAAATCCATGTGTTTATACTTTGCATTTGTTCACCAGGTAACTTTCTGTCAGCTCCTTAAAGCCATCTGTGTTTTTCTTCAGCTCAGGAACTTGAATTACTGCCACATTCATGCTTTGAAAAAAACAAGGCTTTCCATGTAGTCCTAGACTGAAAAATTAATATGTGGCTCAGATAGGTACAGCCATGGGTGTTCATTTTAGAAGTTAAAGCATGTTTTTAATTTTTGTTACTCCTTCTTACCTTGCAGAGTCCACACACAATAGAGCAGGTATGCATTCTGTCCATCACTGTCATCAACATGTCTTTCCGCTTTGTTTTCCTTATCTTCTATAAAACTTACCCTGAACTCTAGTTGATGGCTCACAAACCCCTTTAAACTGTATGAGGTAATGACAAGGAGATTGTACAATTCCAGTGTGATTCAGACTTTGCCAGCAGAACCTTGCAAGGGAGGCAGAGGCATGGGATGCTCTCTGCCACTAGTCTCTTCTTTTCTGGACTGCAAGAGCGCATCCCTCTGAGCTAAAATGAGAAGACACTGTGTAACACACCTTGGAGCTCTTGTTTCTCTCACCCTGAAACTGTATGCACCCATCCGTAGCTCAGACCAAACCATGCCATGCAGGTAGTCAGGCTGAAACAGAGTTTCAAATGAGTATTAGATACTTCAGTTTTACCACAGGAGTTCAGAAACTAGGGCACTAAATGTGCCTTACGGAATTAGAGCCCCAATTCTTTTGGTCCAGGTAGAGCTTTGGTTGCTAGCAGCTTGAAGCTGCTTTTCATTGGCAAACCAAGTAGCCTCCATTCTATCTGCACAAGATGGCAACTTGTCAGCTTTAACTTTTAAAACATATCTTAAACATTTCTGAGATATTTGCTAAATTATTTTAAGTAAAACCTTCTAATAGATCCTATATAGGAGTTACGTGACTGACCAGACTTTTCACTTTAAATGCCATTAGAGATGTTTGCAAGGAACCCATTTTATTCTGATTACTTGGATATATATAAAATAACATTAAGATTTTTTTTTTTTCCTTCAAAGGGTGTATTTTGTCACAAGGTCAGCAAGACAAATACTTTATGTGGACCAAATTTAAAATAAATAAAGAACTTCCCATTTAATCCTGCTTGGCTTCAGTTCTATAGCTCTTGACTTGTAATCTGAGAGAACGGTGGATGATGTTTTGCTTTTTGGTGTTTTTCTTAAACTAGTATCCACAGTCTGGAAGTACAAGTTAAAAAAAAAAAAATCTAAACACAAAACTCCAAAATTTATCCCATCTGGGTGTTGTCCATTTGCTTTTGATTTGTATGAAATGTTTATAACCTGATTTTTTCAACAATCAGAGCATATAAGGAAGCATTATTTAAATTGTTGTGAACATCATTATGATCTCTACTGGAAAGACTGAACAGAGCAAATATCAGTTAAGGGAGGAAGAACATGCCAGCAAATGATTGGTTTGGGTGTTGAAATGTTGCAGACAGAAGAAATAATCCTTTTTCTAAACTGACTCTGTAAAAAAGGTGTTTTTCTGAGAAGCTTGAGAGGAAGTGACCTTAATGAGACCTTGACGGTATTTGCCATAATATTGTCCTTACCTGAAACTTGTTCTGCCTTTGGTGCTTTATTTCCAAATCTTCCTGTTTCCTCCTCCTTCAAATTCATCCACTAAAATACCAGCCATGCTTAGTCTTACTGTCAAAATACTGAAAAAGGGACATTCTCCTGTATGAATGATCTCTATGTGTGTTTACTGTGCTTGTTATAGGATGAACTTGTGGGATAACAAAAGAAATCGAAAGCATAAGCAGGGCTTAAGAGAGGTACAGCAGGTGAAAGTGTATGTGAATGGAAACTTAGTGGTTAAAAGTGAACACTAAGGGAAAATGGGAGGAGAACTAGATGGATGCGTGGCAGTGCAACAGAAAAACTATTGAGTTAAAAATACAGTAAAGAAGTCTTGTTTACTTAAATTTCAGTAGAATAGCAGAGGAGCTGGGAATGGAGATTTTTTTTTTTCAGGTATTTTTATTTCTACCCCTGTATTATCATTCCTTGCTCTCAGTTTCTGTGATACCAGCAGAGCCTGTATCCTTGGTGAAAATGTGGCAGGAGCTGAGCTCAGAAATATACTGGAAATGCAGCTCCCCTGCTCTCCCCAAACCACATAGAGATCATTTGTAGAGAGCTTTGAGAATAAGATAAATAAAATTGTTCATTTCAGTGGAAGCTGTAGAATCAGTGCAGGAATTAAGAGGAAATTAAGAAAGTAGAAGAGTGTAGAAGGAATTACTTGAATGCAGGTCATGGCCTTAATCTAGCCATACTTCAGTTTTGGATGCTAGTTTAAAATCCCAGAGGAAACAGTAGCAAGATGGTCTGGTCTCAAAGTAAGAGTTTGATTTACAGAGCACCAGAAATGCAGAAGCTTTCTGAATTGTTAACCTAAAGATGGTAGATTTACAGATTAGGGGCTGAACTACAGATTTTAGGGACGTTCACAGGTGAGGTAGACACATCAAAGTTTAGTTACAGAATATGATTAGATCAGTGATTTTAAGCATTATAGTTCAATCAGCTGTCATTGACAGACATCAAGTTGGGTTAGTAATCTTAGTTTTGGTGGGAGCTCTGGTGATGAATACCAGTAGGATAGGTTTACTCTCTGTCTTTATCCATGCATCCCCATACAGAGAAGCTCTCTGGGCTGCTTAAGCAGGTAGTATAGACTTGTCAGCAGTGGGAGGTGCACAAGTCATGGTGCAGCAGATGTTGCATTCCAGGGTAACTTAAGCACAGCACAAACATGTCCAAGAGTCTCTTGCTGTGCCTAAGAGCCTACCAGCAACACAAGGCCTGGATGTTCTGGCTTAGGTGGAGAGCATGGCATAAAGGCAGCCCATGAGTTGGAGTTGCTGTGTTGCAGTTAGGTTCAGCAGCAGCAGCAGCACACCACGCAGCCAAACCATCCCTGCTAAGGAGCATCATGCTGTAGTGCTCAAGAACATGCAACCACCTAGTAATGGAGGGCAGAGACAGACAGTGACAGGGAGGCAAAGTCTGAGTCCTGCATGAATGACCCCGAGGATCTTAATGAGCTCTGGATTCTCTGACAGATAGGGTAAAATGTCTCAGATATTGATTCAGATTAGACCTCTGAATTTTGAATTATTTTGAATGTGGTTCTTTTGAAAGTGCTTTATTAATCAGGGCGAACAATGTTTTACCTTTTGGATTGATGTTTACATTATCTTTAAGCTCAATACCTTTCTAAACACTTATTTCTCTTCCATCTTCATGAAGTACCATAGGCATTTCTCAGTGAGTAATCTGTTTGTAAAGTTGAGGTCTAACACGTTTCTGTCAGGAATAATACATTAATATGATTCTCAACTGGTAGTCACCACTGACCTTAAAGAGATGTCTGTTCTCCCAACTTGCTTCACGTTTTAGAAGTAAATCCTCTATGCAGAGGGTAGGGATTAATAAACACAAACTCTCTGTTAAAATTAAATTAAAGCAGACATCTCTCACTGCAGGCACCTTTCTGTGTTTATGACTGGTGGCTGAATACATTCTAGAAAGCGTTTGGTGATACTCCCTTAAAATTCTGGGGAAAAACCCTCAGGTTTCTGATATTTATGATTGGAATTGGACTGGTGATAGTTAATGTAATAGATAATATGATGGCTGTTAATTCACTGTTTTTTCAGAGAGGTCTCCTAGTGTGCTCTAGGGTGACTTAAAGTAAGTTTAAAAGGGCCAGAAATCTCTGAATTTGCTTTAATGTGGTTTTAGTGAAGTCTTCTGCAAGGGAAAACAGCCTTCTCTATGCAGATAAAGTCTATTTCTCTGTTTTGCTTAACAGGAAGAAGCGTGTTTATAGATTACGGTTTTTTGATATGTATTTTCATTTTTAGTATGATAGTTGGTTTTAACATTTCACTGAAACCTTAAGTTGTTGAAATGAAAAATACCATTTGTTTGAATAACTGAAGAATTCTAGCATGACATCATGCATAGCTTCAGTCTTTTTGCATGCTACTGTATAGAATTATTCAGTTTTCTGGTAAGTCTAATGAGCTTCTTTCAAGACCTGAAAGTGATAAATATGTGTAAATGTGAGCATAGACAAAAGATAAATTTGTCAGGAAGAAACTGTTTTCAATAGAAACACTTGATAGTGTTTCTCAGGTACCTATATAAAATTTTTAGTCCTCCTCAACGTTTGTAATCATCTTGTATATATGATGTCTTTTGAGTGCTTTGTTTTGAAAACTGACCCATCAGGATACTTTGGCAATCTTTGTTCAACCATTTTCTGTAACTCTGAAATTATGTCTTTAGAGTGATACAGTGTTGGAATCTGTACAAACCTGTCAAATTTTTTCTGACCCAATGTATGAACATTGTAGCATTCACCAGATCACAGCTACATCTAAACCAGTGTGTTGTTTCTTGGGGCAGGCATTATCAGATGTTTTGAGAACAAGGTAAGAACATGAGATATATAAAATAGTGATTTCCTGACAGGGAATGACTTCCCTACCCTTGGAAGTCATTTGCTAATGGTCTTGGGGTTTTGCAGTGAAGAAGAGTACACCAGTACCTCGTGGCACATAAATGGGAGGAGAGGAAGCAGCCTGATGGTGTGAAAGGGAGAAATGGCTGTGGACAGCAGCCGCTGGGTAAAACATCGTGATAGCAGAATGCCTTTGGGTCTAAGTCAGCCCCACAGGCTGCTGAGTGCTGTGGCGCTTCCCTGCTTGGAGACCTGTGCTGGAGGTGGTTCGCAATGAGGCTCAGCACCTGTGCTAACACAGATAATGACAGGGCAAAGACAATCTAAGCACAAACTAACAGGGACCCCATTGCTCCCCATGCAAGATAGTGCTAGCGTACTAACACTTTAGTTAGAGTTTTAGTTTTCTTTATAGACCTATCCACACATAAAGCACAATTACTTTTCTGTAACAATACTGTGCCCTACCTACATGACATAATGTTTTTGATATGTAACCCTTTGTGATATTTTTTTCCCCACTGCTTGAAATGAACCCTCAGAAACTTCCGAATGGCATTCTTCACACCATCACATTTTGCTTGCCATTGATTTGTTCCCATGCTTCCAGTGGAGCCAAAACTTCAGCCAGTTTTGTAGTTCTTTCCTTCCTAAAGCCTCGACATAATAATTGATTCAGCCAACAATGTCCACACAGCCGTGAAAGTACGGTTTAACTTATGCTTCCTTATCTGACTGCAATGATGTTCAGAAATGGAAGTCCACATATTGTAGCTATTACTTGAAGGGCGTTTGTTTGCTTCAGAATTTTTTTTACTGTTTCCTGGCAACAGAGTGGTCAATATTTCTTGCCTTCACATCTCTTTAATAGGTATTTAGTTTTGGGAATACATTTCCAACCAGGCAGTGATTGTTAAATAGGTCAAATTTGGTGCAAAAAATGCCTATGCATTCTTTTTAGAACATTATATTCTTAAATTAATTTGTTCTCTTTCTGCATAAGTTCTCATCTTGAGTATTTCTTGTGTGCTATAGCTTCCCCATCTTTAGCCAAAGGCGAAAGCCTAACTGATGTCTTGAACTAAACTATTGCTGCTCTCTGCATTGTATCTGTACAGGTTTAGTTACATGTCATCAGAAAATATCGTCTCAAATGCTGGTAGATATAGAATGTAAATAATGCTGGATATTAAGTGTATACAAAGGTATGAACCAAAGTAAAGCAAAACTTAGCATAAAAACATTCACTATTTCATTCTACAGGATATGTGTGAATGTACAGTACTTGGCAAAAGACTCAATTCTTTTATGTTGCCTTGTACGTCCTCTTTTTTTTCTTTTTTTTTTTTTTTTAATGTTCAGTGGTCCTGTTTCTGACCAGATCTGAGGGTGTGAAAGCATGTGCATGCAATGTGTGGTGTAGTCCTCCTTGAGTATGTCTTTTGGATACAAAAAGAGCTATGCTAGGTCATATCAAAGGTCCATGTCCTTTAGTATCCTCACTCTATCAATATCTGTAAACAATTACCTAAGGAGGAGTAAGATCAGGACAAGCCCATACTGACACCTCTTTCTAATACTCTGCCAGGATCCAGAATCTGCATCTCAGTGACTTCCTGGGCAAGATATTGTTCATTATACCTAATAACCTTCAGTGGATGCTTTTCTTTGAGCTTGCCCAATTTCCCCTTGAATTCTCACAAGCTTTGAACATCCCACAATATCCTTTGGCAATGATTTTCACAAATCTACTATGTAGTGTGTGGCAAACCACTTCCTTTTCTTTGCTGTGAACCTGGTTCCTACTGGCTTTATTTGAAACCTGATAGTTCTTGCACAGGAAGAGACAGTAAACACCAATTCCTGTCCAGTCTTTTTAAGACATTTATGATTTGGGTAGACCCTTTTTACACTCCCCAAAGTAATTTCTGTTCCTGGCTGAAGAGCTCTAGCTTAGACATTTATTCCTTCTATAGAAGCCATGCTGCGGCTTTGATATCCCTTTTCCTCTTCTCTGAACCTTTTCCAGCTCTCCCATTTCCTTTCTCAGATGAAGGGATGAAAACTGCATGCAGTATTCAAGGTGCGGTAACCACAAATTTGCATAGTGATGTAGTGATGTGTTCGTCTATTCCCTTGCTAATAATTCCAAATATTGGATTGCCTTTTTTGCCTGTTGCTGAGCATTGAGCTGTTTTCATGATTTATCATGACCCCAAGATCTCACTTCTGGCTGATAATGATCATCACAGAGCCTTTCATTTTATGTGTGAAGCTAGGATTGTTTTTTGACATATGCATCACTTATGTACATGAATATACATGAGCTGTTGAAAGTGGAGTCCCCTGTAGATATTCTGAGGATTTGTCTAGACTACTGAAGTAAGTCACGATGAGTTCGGTGTTGGCTAGTACATTTTATCTCTGTTTACACATCACCTTAGGATAGTGAAAAATGAATACTTTTAACAAAGTAGTTAGGATCCAGTGGAGATTCTTCAAAATGCATGCCTCAGCTGGCTAGGAAAAGCGTACTAACCTGTATCTGCATGAGTAAGAAGATAAAGTTAAGTCATCGCTAGTGGGAAAAACAAGTTAGTTGACACGGACCTTGAGCCACTTGTCTGCATCTTGACAGATCTGTTGTCCATTAGTTGCTGTGTAGTACCATGGATTAGGTATTTCATTACAATAATTTCAGGTTTAACTGAGAAAAAGAACTATGTCTTGGTTTGGTTTTGTTGTTTTTTGGGTTTTTTTTAAATAGACTTTGACCTTAAATCTCATTTATTCAAAATCCATGTTGCACCACTCAGCCAGTATAATGAAAGCTTAAAATAAGCACAAATGTAATTTGAAGCCCATTTTTCTACCATTATTGTTTAAAATGCTTTTGGTATAAGTGATAATCAGAGTCCTTATTTTGAACATAAAAATAAAGAAGATTATTTTATTCGTGGCTGAAAAACAAAAAGCACAAAGTATAATTGTATTCTTAAGCACAATCTGAGGCCATTTCGAAATGAAGTTTTCATTACCATAAAAGAAAAGAAGCATTGCTATTCATTTCTCTGGTGTATACTCTTTTGTTGGATGTCTCATTAGAAATTACACAAACAGAACATAAGAATCTTCTTCTCCTTTGAGTATATTTTAGCACAGACTGTTTCACTTTCCCACTCTTTGTTTTGATTTATCTACAGATAGGAGTGTCCATTACTGTGAAGTACCTGGACACATCTGCAACTAATTTTCAAGCTTTTGAACTCTTCCAGATCTTTTAATTTATTAGTTGCATTCAAATTTGTTATGTTGGTGCATGACATCCATTCAAACAAAAAAACCTGTGATGGTGTTATTTGATGAACAGAACTAATGAAGTTTCCGTTAAAACAAAAGAAAGGATGGGAAGCAATCTCATTCTGGCTGTGCTGAGCACAGTAAGGACTGAGCCACAGGGAGTCAACACCAGCTCCTGCTGTGTCCTCTCCTCCCCTTCAGTTGTTTAACTGACTAATTTCAGTGCTGGTGCAAATCTGTGCACCCCATTCTGTCACTCCTACTCCTCTCTATGGATGTGGGCTGGATTCTACTCTGAAAGCCCAGCATCATTATATCTAGCATCTTTTTGTGAATCAAACCCTAACTACATTTTAAACTCTGAAAGCAGAGAAATGCAAGTTAAAGACATTTTAAAGCCTCCTTGTAATGTCAGACTTATGCAGTTGTGGTTAAGCAAGAGTATTTATGCCAACTTATGGTATTTTATGAGCCATTCAAATAGCTAATACTGGACAATCTGTATTCTGTAGATTGATTACAGATTTTTTTTTTTGTAATTCTTAGGTATGAGACATGAACTCTGCTGGTACAGAATGTGTCTCATCCTTGTAGACAATAAAGGAGCTAAAAAAGCTTCAGAGAACTCATTAATTCAAATTTCCAGGCATCAAAAATAAGGTGAAGCCTTTTCATTACGCATGAAGAAAATAAGCATCAATTTCTCACCCACTTGACTGTCTTTTCTGTTGTACAATTTTTTCTTGAGAGAGTCCTGTTACCCTACAGGTAAAGTGGATGTGTTTATGATTTGAAACAATAAGTAACATGGACCACCAATCATAAGCACTGTGTCAGCTACACAGGTAGCAAAGTGGGAAAATACTTGTTTGCACCGAGATATTTCCAGCTGGGGTGAGAATACAGTGTGGTCTTTGAAGATAGCGAACTAATTGCTGGGTTATGGTATTGTGTACCAATGTGAGCTGAGCTTGTCATCTCTAGCATGCTTGTATCTGGTAGGAGGAATGAAATGGAGGTTTTTGAGGACATCTTCTCCAGGGCAGAGGGCAGCATGGAGCTCTGTTGAAATTTCTGGGCCTTTGTTACAGAGATTCTGGTGATGATATCCCTGGCTCAAATTCTAGTCTTTCATCCCATCAATTATTTAAGAGGTTCTTTGTGACCCCTTAGCAGCATCTAACAGGGCCCAATGGGTCCTTAAGCCACTTAGTCCCCAATTTTGGGGTTGCATGCTGTCCTGGATCTCTGGAAGGAGAACACCAAAAGGTACCCTTAGGTAGCTATTTCGTATGAGTCATGCTCAGCACCGTACTTAAGGGTGTTTCAGTACAGGTGAAAACAATGGAAATTAAGATGTGATTATAACTAAGTAGCTTTACGTATCCTCTGCAGCATAATATGAAAAAGTTCTGGATAATTTGTAATTAGGTGCTTAGAGAGTTTAGTGAAAACAGAAGAAACCACATTGTGTGCAGTTACAGAGCCCTTTAGTGCCTATCCCAGACACAGGATTCCCTCCCAAGGAAGTAAAGGCCCTTGAAGATGCTACTTCAGTCTCTATACAAAATTCTCTTAGTGTCATTTCCACACAAAATACACTGTTATATCAGACTAATAACAGCAAGAACCTGTTGCACATATTACTTTATATATCATATAACTGTATTCCTTCCTAGCTGATACAGTAAAGTTCTTGCTAAGCCTGGGTTCATTGCTTCCTCCATTTACATCTACAGAACAGTCTGTCTTATACCTCCCCGAGCAGTCATCCTCAGTGAAAAAAGACAGTGAAACATGATTCACTTCTGACAGTGCCATAAAGCTGAAACAGTTGTTCTATACATATAGACACTATCTGATTTACTTTGTGTTTTTTAGATTCACAACTCAGGAATCTGTAAAATGTGCTTCCAAATGTTATATGTAGATAAATTTACTTTAGATATTTTATGAAAGTACAGCCAAGGCTGTATTGTCTGCAGTCAGATACCTGCGTAATCCTTTTAATTCTGAGTGCCATGAACACTATGAAAACAGAGGTTTCATCCAAAATAGCATAATTTTAACTACACTCAAAATGATATAATCATATATTACTGAAAGTTTCAATGTCATTTTACTATGGAAAACTACCTTTTACAGGCAGGTGGATTTTAATCACTGAAAATAATTTTTTAAATTATGATTTATTACAAAGGAGTAACTATCTCTCCTTAACCACATAAGTTAAATCACAGTACATGCTTTACTCCAGTGGACTCATTCCCTTTTTCACAGCATGTCACTCATGGCATTATAATTCAGAAGATCCTCCCTCTGTGCTGTTTATACAGCTATTCCACAGCATGCTCCTAACAGTTAGGTAGATGATGCTAGTGATGCAGAGAAGCATAGAAAACATCTGATGGGCTTCCTTTTGAGTGTGATCCTCTTTTAAACTGCAGCAGTTAAGTCAACATCTACGTAATAGTTGATGTAGGCCATGTATATTGTCTCAGTATTGACCTTTATGCTATTGATGGAATTTTTAGTAAATTTGAAAAGTAGTATGGGGATTATGGGGATTAAAAAAACCCCACAAACCCCAAGCTAGAACTTGCTTGAGTCCTCCTCTCGGTGACATTGATCTTCTCCTTGAGCTGTCATAGTTTCTTGTTAGCAATCAGGAATGTGTCTTCATGTTTCAGCAGCCAGTGATAGCATAATCCATTGAGCTTTCTGATTTTTATTTTCAGCCCTTTGGTTCAGAATGAAACATGACTGGAAATCATAGAAGCAAAAAAAAATCTTGATTTTTCTTTTTTCTCCTCATTTCTGTTGTATGGTTCAAGGTAGTTTCCTTGCCCACTATGCCAGCTTTTTTTATGTCAGCAGTGTCTCTGTCTGAGGATACACTGGCGTTGATACTAACCTGTTTCTTATCAGATGGAGAAGGTACAAGTTTTTAATTCTCTGCTGATCTACATGCCAGATCATGGTTTTATCTTATATCCTTTCATTATTATAAACACTTTAGGGGAAGATTTTTCACATTTGTCCTGTATTTTGCTATTTTGAGTGTTGATTTAAACATAATGAGGGAGGATATAGATGGCATTTGGTGAGCTGACTCTTCACAGCATAATTTTTAACAAAAAAAAAATCTGCACACTCCTTTTATTCCCTTGGAAGGAATCAGTAGCTTTTTATGTGTGCAGGAGAAGTGGCCAAGTACCCTCAGCTCAAAAGTACCCTTTAATCTTCTACGCAGGAGTGGACTCTTGAGGTCAGAAAAAGTTTGCTTCAGCTGTTGCTCACAAAATTTCAACTTTGAGATTATAGAAAAGGGAAATCTTCATTAATGGATTGGGTGGGACCGTGAGATTTATCCTGTGTCCATTTTGTACCTCAACAATATCAGGGGAAGTTTCTTACCAAAGCTAATTCAGTCTAAGAATTTAGTATTCAACCAGACGGCCAGAGGTATTCCACCCATAATTGAAATGATATCCATGAGATAACACTCTTGTTCTCTACCTGTTCTGCATGATGGTGTAGCTTTTAACAGTCTTTTGACAGGAAAAAAAAAAAAAAAATCCCTCTTTTTAACATGAGTGACTTTATAACCATGTAGTTTTCTCGATTTAGGACAGATTTCAAATCCCTTAAATTTACCCTCATGGCCATTTTATCAGCAATCTCCTGAAACTTAAATTAATGAAAGTTCAAATTTATAATTATATCTATAAACTTGCTTAATATATTGATGGTGTGGTTTACCTGTGAGTGCCATCTGTGTTAGGAGATTCTTTATGAGCTGCATCTGAGTACCATGAAAAGGTTAATAGCTAAAGATTGTAGTGCAAAAATGAAATTCAAAGTGGAGGTGTGGAGAAATAATGACCTTGTCTCCTCTGCACTCTTTTCCTCGATACATCTGTGACAATGTATAGTAGCTGAGGGTCTATTTCATTAACTTCTGTGTCAGACAGCCTCCAAAAGCTTTATTTCATAACACGCTAAAGTAGCAAGAGCCATCTCTTGATTTATAATATTATTCAACAGATATTAATTTGAAGGTTACATTAAAATTAATTTATTAGTGGAATTAATGTTCTGAAATGTGAATCTGGGAGGTACAATCTGCAAATGAGTTAGCTTAATATCAAACAGAATAATTTTTCTAAGCCATATGAATAGTTAAGCTGTCAGCATCCAAACCAATGTATGTACAGTTAGCCACTTCGAGCCTGTTGGAATTGTGTGTGGGCATAAATCATATGTCTTAGAATAAGCAGTTGTGTAACTGGGTTATTAATTTTTATTGGAAAATGAGACACCAGCAGTTGCAGGAAATGCTCCTTATTTTGATCATTTGAATTGGTTTTGGACCATCAGGAAAGTTATTCTGCCACAAAATGTAGAATCAGAGATGATTCAGCTGCTCAAAGCTATAAGAAAATGCTAAATACTTTGCTGTGTTTTAAAACTTTTCTTAAAATATTTTCTTTGCACATACACACTTTATTGCCTGTTAATACAAGATATTTGGGAACTAGCTTGAAAATACTGAAATGTTTTGTTGGAGATTATTGCTTTGTTAATGATAGTTGCTAGTATGTTGATTTGTAATTTTACTTAGAGGTTAATGTCCTTATTCCAATTTGCATTGCAAGGCAACTTTGTATTGGTGAAAGTTAATTTTTGATCTTGCTTTGTCTTAGACTTTACTTCCTGATGTTTAGAAAATAACCCTTTAAGATGTCTGGAGGACATAAAGCAAGGTTTTCTGCTGAAGTACAGAATATAAATTATTTCAAGTGATAGTGAATTTTTAAAAAGCTAATTTTTTAGACAATCTGTGTACTTTATAGGCCTTTCTATAAAAATGGACCTGTTCTAGATGAAATTAAAAAAAAAAAAACAAACCAAAACAAGACCTGTCTTGATTAATTTTACTTTCATCGATCCCTATTTTTGAGAAATTATGTTATCTTAAAAGCTGTATTTCTGGCTAAAATATGTTCCTACATGTAGTGATTTCTTAAACTTGTTTAAATCAAAATGAGACCTAGAAGTAGATACACAATTTAGCAGTTCCAGTTTGTCATGGTCTTTTCAATCTGCTAGTGTTACAAGTTCAACTAACAATGCAGGTCACTTGTAATCAAAGGTACTGAAGGAGAAAATAAACTTATCTTTTATTCAGAATATGCTCACTTTGCATATATGGTTTATAAGAAGGTTGCCCTGTGCATTCAATAATTTTCTGTTCTGATTTATGGGAGATTTTTACAAAAGAAATGGGGAAGAGGGAGAAAAGGAGAAAATAAATAGTACAAGGGCAAATACTACCTGGAGGAATTAGACTAAAATTGTAGCTATTTTTTTCCCTAATATTTACTGTTCTTTATCAGTAAGATTTAAAATTCACCTTTCATTTAAAACTAATCCATATTTAAACATTTTTCTCTGTTCTTCCAAACCAGTGCTCTGCCTTGTATGTTGTACCAATTTTTAATTCATAAGATGTCCAGAGTATGTTCCTGTATTCTGTAATGAATGTACACTTTGCAGTATTAGGGGGTTGGGAGTCTGATCAACCTGGGGATACATTTTTTCATGTATGTCCTAACCTTTATCCAGTCGTTAGTTATGAAAATAAGGAAGACTTCTTTCTAATGCATAGAACAGCTATATCTTGCTTAACCTTCCTGCTTGGGTAGATCTTCAGCCAGAGTTTAGGTGAGGAGGAGCTGAAAGGTACCAAGGCAATACCTCTAGGCTGTGTATAACAAGCAAAAGCTGGTAGAGATTATGCTGTACCTTTTGAACGAAAAAACGAAGTAATTTATTTTTTTTTTTCCTCAAGCCAATGATTTATCAGGCTTCTTAATCTCTGTGATCTCAAAAAGGTGGTTTCTTTAGTTGCCACGTGTCACAGAAGCATCTGGCCTTTGCAGTGGCAGTGATAGTGGTTAGTGATGTACAAGTCTGTGGCTGTTGTTCCAGCTTCAGCACTGTACTTGTGGGTGTGCTGTTTTGTATTTAGGACAGGGAAGGGGAGGGTTGGGTTGATCTTGACCTGCCCTGCTGTGGATGGAGCATTACTGACACCTGTGGTTTGGCTTACCTAGGCAGTGCCCCTATAAACTCTCCTATGGAACTTCCTGAAATGTTCATTGTTTAGGACTAAATTTCCAAAACCCTGTTCCTGCCTTTTTTTTTACCTAGTTTGGGTTTTTAACTTGCTGTCTGCTACATCAAACTGGGTCACTGGTTAGCAGAGGGAAATAAAATTTTTAAATGTGGTCTCTTCCAACAATTGCAGTGCTAAAAGCAGACAGAGCTGGGAAGAGGAATATTTCCCTGGCTTAAAACATCTTTAGAGAAAATGACTGGTTTGAAGTGTTAGAACAAGTCCTTGTCAAAATGGATTACTGAGCATGGAACATATGAAGCTGTCAACAGCGCATTAGGAAACGGGAATGGGCATGCCAGTTCAGACCAGAGGTCTGTCCAGCCCAGTATCTTATCTCAAGTAGTGCCAGCAGCAGACTATGAGGGCAGAGTTGCAGATGGGGCAGGAATAGCCACAGCTCCCCAGAATATTCTCCCCGGCTTCCATGGTTTGTGGCTCAGGGAGTCTCTGAGACACAGTGTATGTATCCTTGTGTTCGGCTGCCTTTGATAGGCACTGTAAATGTGTCACAAAGTCCTGCCTGGGCATCTGCCCTACAAGAATGCTTGCATGTGTATTAGGACACAGCTGGTCACTGTGTGGGTGAGGAGACAGCAGGTCACCAGACCTAGTCAGTCACTGCGAGGCATGGTCCACATGCCCAGGCACTGCTGTGTTTGTTGACACTGTCATGGAGATTCATGCTCATGTTGTATTTTCCAAGATTTTAAGAAAAATATTAAAAAAAAAAAAATGTTTTGCATAGGTGTCCACCCTTGTTTTCAGGATTTGAATCCTGGACCTTGCATGCTTCTTAGATTCTGGTCACTTGAACTTCACAGGCCTCCAGATGTCTCACCCTCTTAGTTCACAATATAAAAGTCAGCAGTGGGACAGAACACTGCGGGACACTTGCCCCCATCATTTGCGGCAAACTTAGTGAAAAGGAAAGCCCTGTGGAAGCTGAGTCATACCAGGGTGAGAGCCAGCTGGCTGGTTGGAAATGGCTGCAGCTTATTGTCTGATTCACATTAGCTACTGGATCTGCACAAACT
Organism: Athene cunicularia; assembly: GCF_003259725.1. Classification (NCBI taxonomy): domain Eukaryota; kingdom Metazoa; phylum Chordata; class Aves; order Strigiformes; family Strigidae; genus Athene; species Athene cunicularia. The sequence continues at coordinate 81,735,913 of NW_020799097.1, forward strand.
GCAAAGACAGCTCACCAGGGTAGACAAGTTCGTAGCTGACGTTCTCCTTCCCTAACAGGGAGGATGTGAGAGGGAGAGGATTTGCTTCAGTCTTTTCAGTGTAAACAAAACCAACAACGTTTCATTGATCCTGTGAGATAGTTGAGAGCTACTTTTTGCTTTCTTTTTTTTTTTCAACTGTATGTCTCAAGTCCATTTTGTGCTCCCTGAATTGGTGGGAGAACATATTTTGAGTCTGTTAGGGAATGTGAGTAGATCCTACCCTGGTTTTCTTCTCTTCCTACATTCTCTATTAAACACAAAGAATACTACCATCTTTCTACTCTGTGTGCACACAGAAAGAAACTGCACCTTACATACTTTACACATCTGTGCAAAAAGAGTGTAAAGGGATGGAGAATATGACATGAATGTTACATTCACTTTTCAAGGTGGATATAAACTGCTTTCAGTGTTATAAGCACAGAGGCTTAAAGAATCAGAACTTAGAAAACTTCATTTAACTGTATGTGGCATGTCTTCAGGGATTCATCAAATCCTAACCCATACACTGTGCATTCATTTCTTGTTAATCAGGGTCTGACAAGTTCTTGCTTGTCACCATTTCAGAGACCATTCTTCTCACATTCTTTTGATTGGAAGGTCTAGCATGCTGTCACTTACCACTCAACCTACCATACTCATGATGTCACACCTATAAAGTACATTATTTTATTGATTGTTTTTTACTAACATTTTTGGTGCTTATCTCTGAAGTATCTGAAGCATAGCAGCTTAATACATTGACAGGAAACCTTTAAGGCAATGTTTCACACAAGGTTGTTCTGGCAGCAATTCTGAAAGAAAAAAAAGCAGCTCTGGTGGCCTGATAAAGGGCATTCAGGAGGAAGAACAGAAAGGAGGAGGGAAGGAAACAGGAAAGCAGTCATTGCTCACATGAGGAAACACAAAAATCAATTGATAGGAGAGCTAGCACAAGTAACAATTGCTCACAGGCCTACAGTATTTTTCATACAGGCTTGAATCAGGGAAGACTAAGATGTGAAACGGAAATGGTAAATTAATTTTAAACAACGGTGTCCAAAGTTACGCATTCAAAATTACTAGGGTGGGGAGGATTGTTTTGTTTGTTTTTGTTTTTTGGTGTTTGTGTTTTTGTTTTTTTTAAGAAAAGTCATAATGGTAGCTTGTTTCCTTTCTGGCATTACCCTGATTTGTAAGTTTATTTTATCTGTTGTTATAGTTGTATCTTGTTTATCTACTTCCTTTCATCTCTCTGTAGACAACTGTCTGAAATAATGATAAATGTTCCATAACATACAATATTTTTTTTATCACATATATATATAATCCTAGATGTGACCAAGAAACAAACTCTGGCGGTATGAAATATGCTGCATTGGGCAGCTCTGCAGCTAAAGCAGAATTACAGGTTGCATATGAGCAGGAGGTCAGACAACAGAGAGGTGGCCACAAACCCAAGGGTGTGGTCTCTGACACCTCCATGCAAGTGGTTTGTATGATATGTGCTGGGCTTTTACATCATATAGTTTGTTAAAACTGTTTGCTAGATAAAAGGATCCTGGCCACTTCTGTCAGATAATGCCAAATGCATTTTTCACTCTTTTGTGAAAGTTGGGCTGCATTTGCAAAAGGTACTGAAACCCATTTAGGACCAGAGAAGCTCCATAGGAATTTGAAAACATTCAAGCAAAGAAAGCACCACCTCTGTTTGAAGCCAAGACCTTTGTAAATTGCCCTGCTTTTATCTTTGCTTTTTTTCATGCTTCAGCTCCTTCTGTATATCTCATCTTCTGCTCTCCTCAAAAGACCATGAATCTGTAAATCACAGTCTTTTACAAGGTCTCCTGCACTCTCTGAGAGCTTGAGTCTGCTGTGGGAGTAGTAAAAACAGTGGGTCTCATCACTTACAGGCGCCTGTTTGGAAAATTGCATTGTTACACAGCTTGCAGAACTATTAGTCTTCATCTGGAACCTCCAATGTTGGGAACTCAGAAAACAGAAAAATTATTTTGTTATTTGAGTGTCAGAGTGCTCAAGCAGTGAAAAATAATTATGTAAAATTTGGCAATATACTAATATGATCTGCATTTGCTAAATATCCTGATGCATGTAGTTCATGCATGCTTAGCTGTAGAAGAACTTCAGAGGTGCTTTTGTACTTCTGCACTCACACTTTATGCATAATCCATCACTTGTACCAAATTATCCAGAATAAAGGGAATAAAATACAGAAAGGATGTGGCCAATTTGAAAAACTTCAGAATCCTCAAATTAATGAAACTGATGGATGTGAGGCAGAATCAGAGAGCAGCCCAGATTGGAAAGAACCTCAAATGATCATCTGGTCCAGCCTTTTATGGAAAAGGGAGCCTAGATGAGATTATCTATTAACCTGCCCAGTCACATCTTGTAAACCTCCAGTGATGGGGACTCTCACCATGTCCCTGCGGAAGGTGCTCCAGATAGGTGTATGACATCTTAGAACCAAGTTATGAATAGCCTGAAGAGGAAGCATTCAAGAAGAAATGCTGAGAATTGCCTTAAGGGGGAAGTAAGGCACTTTTTCTTTGTTTGTGTTATGTGTTGCAGTCACCTAAGTGGACCAAATATACCTGCTAAAATTAAGTGTCTTGTTAATTCGTGTTCACTTCTTGAGTACAGAAAAGGTGTTTTACAGCTTATAAATTGTATGCTAGATTTCATATCAGGCAATTAATGGGGTAGTGAAAGCTGGTAAAATGCTGTCACAGTAGACCAACAGAACAGAAGATAAATGGCTGCAGGTTTCAATGCAGGAGGTGTAATATTAAAGGCTGCACTAGATACACGCTTACTTCTTAATGTAATAAATTAAATTACAAGGAGAAAAATAATTGTACATTGTCTTGATTTTAGCAGGATTCCACTGAGAAAACATGCTGCTATAGACTTAAAATTAGGCTGGTTTGACTTGCTAGAATCTGTCTTTTCAGATTACATGGAGATGCTTTGGAGACCCAAGGAGTATCGCTAAGGCAAAAAACATTAAGAATTACATTCTGTGCTTCAGGCCAGTGAATAGGCAATTTTTACACTTGGAATTTACTTACTAGTCTGCACTTTTCACCCATTGCACTCAACTCCCAGGTCAAGCTGGTGCTGGAGAAGATAGCCCGGTTTGTGTAAATTCTTGATCTCCAACTAAAGCGTTAATATTTCCGAAAAATGGAGATGAGTTTGTCATCATTAGAAAGGAGAATCTGTGCTGAATCTGATAATATGAAAGGTCTATTGGGAAAATAAATTTTTATCTTCAATTTCTAATCAGTTTGGTCTGAATAACTGCAGGTTTATCAGCCAGATTTCAGGACAGCTTCCCTGGAGGTGAAGTCATGGATATTTTTCTAGACATCACACCTCAGATTATGTTAGGCAATAAAGAAGTACCTACATCACACTTAGACACCTCATTGTTGACCCCATGATGTTGAGGCTTATCCCAGAGAAGAAGGCTTAAAAATATTTATTATCTCTCAGCTTAGTAGATTTCAAGGGTCTCAGCAAGGTCAAGGGCCTCTCTAGACAGAGGAGTTCTCTGACTTGAGTATATCTCTTCTTATGCCTGAAGGGCTCAATTGTAACATTTGAGATCTAATTTTGCACCGAAACCCAACTGCTTCATGTGTTAGATTGGGCTTCTTTTAAGAAAATGAATTGCCTTAGGCTGCCTTCCTTAAAATATGACTCTTCCAGATGCCAGTTTTCCTTAAAGGAAAGAAAGGCTGATATCTAAATCAGCTATGTTTAGCAAACGCCTCTCCCCAGAATTCCTGAGAAACCACTTACCGCAGAGCTGCCCAGTTTCAGCCCCAGGCTTGTGGGAGATTTGCTTAGCACTTGAACAGGGATATGAGCTATTTATTAGCTCAGCATGTTTTTTTATTGTGAAATAATAAAACCCACACTGTTAATGAATGCAAATAAAAATACAAATGTATTTAATGTAAATCCATAGTCAAAACACTGACAGGACTCTCTTGACAATGGGGCATCTCTATAAGATTATGTATCAAGAAAGAATGGTGATGGTGGTGAAACAGACTCCCAAGTGCTTCTTGGTACCAAGTGGCTGTTTCTGGCCCACAGTCAGCTGCAGATGCCAGCCATCCACCCACTGCTTACATCTTTCAGACAAGCACATTGTTCTTCCCATACTTGAGAGGTGCAAACTGCCTCATTATTTTCATTCTCATCATCCTTTATGCTTTCTTTTTTTGGTCACGTCTTGCAAAAGTCATGGTGACTGATTTGTGTAGCCACTGCCTGTCTTGCTGACCAACAGTGAGTTACAGTGTGCACGCTGCCAGCCTTGTCCATAACCTTCTGTTACTTTTTGCCTCATACCTAGATCTTCATCTTTGCTGAACCCAGCAAAGCTTTTCTCATTCCCAGGGACTCAAGATGGACTAGATGCATTACTGGTAAGTGGAGATTCAGGTTGACTTCCTGATTCCATGAACTCTTTTTGAGCTGACTTCAAGAGTCAATGTTGTTTGAGGTTGTTCTCCTGGTGAGCAGATGGTGCATTCACTTTCTTAGTATGATTCATCATTTTTCAATATTTCTTTAAACTTTTAATAAAAATTATCTCTGTGCTTGTGTTGCAGGAGGAATATGTGTGAATAAGCCTTGCAGCCACTATCGGCCTTGAGACAAATAGGTTGTGTCCAAAGCATGGATCAACAACCTTTGTCAAAAATAAATGCATAACATGAAACATCCTGCAATTCTTCTGCCCTTGAGTATTTCAGGTACTTTGACTTCTCTTAAGAATATCTTGAGTCTCCATCCTTTGAGAAAAGCTATAAATTGTTCCACTGAGAACAGTATTTATGTGCTTTGAATGTTTCCTGGTCTTCAAGTTTTGTCTGTAGACTATATGGTGTAGAACTGGGTTCTGTAGCAGTGACAACTCACAAGCAGAACTGTCAACATCCACAAGAAAGGCAGCAACACCATTAGAAAATGTGTAAATCTTTGCAAGTGGCATCTGCATCCTGTGATGGTGATACATACTGTGAGTAGCATGTCATCAAGAAGAGAAATTCTTCATGGTTTAGAGATCAGATGAGAGCTTACTTATCTGTGGCTTATTGAAAAATCACTAAGTTACCCAAGCTCCTTTAGAAGGTTTCTTAGGAACTTTTATGTTCGTGACATGAACCAGTAAAAACACATCTGTCTGTCTACAGAAATACTCCTGTACATCCAGCGGATGTAAATGCCTCTGCTGGGACCTTTTAACATCTAGTCAGGAACAACATCAGGAAAACCTCTTCCTAACAGATCAAAGCCTTAGGGTTTATAATTTTTGCTGCTTTGCATTGTGTGACAAGAAACTTTTTGTAGTGGTGTACACCCTGAATTCTCTGGTTTTGTCCAAGCTGTTCAGGAGCCTCTCAAATATTTTATTGAAAATCATCCCAACACACCGTTAAAAAAAAAAAAAATATATATATATATATGTATATGTATATAAACTTGGGAGTCTGGGCAAACAGATGAGTGTTAACCATCAAGGTCTTCCACATCCAACTTTGTGTTTCTACAGAATACCTGTCATCAAGGAAATACTGTGTTCTGTGCTATATAAACATTCATCCATGGAAAGATTTTTATACAAGGCTTTGCTTATCTCTGAGACTCCCTTGGGAGCCAAATTCACAGAAACCCATCAAGGAGTTCTAGATGGTTTCAAAATTGCCTCAGATGTCATCAGTGATAGAGGCTTCTTATGGCAAGCCTGAATTATTGGCTTTATCGGTTGCAAGTGAAAACGGATTTTTCATCTTCTCAACCAATTTTGCTAACAAGTGTGGCCTGACAGCCCCATTCAGGATGCTGATAGCTTTTATTCCAGGCTTCAGAATACAGTGCCCCAGGGAACACTCAGTGAACTACAGCAATTACAAGTTTTAGCTGTGCTTTCTTTGCCTCTTAGTTTCAAGCAGAGGGATTGTCTGAAGGTAAGTCTTACCCTGTCATCAGGTGACATACTTGTTTTCCAGGGTCTCAGGTCACTGCTGTTGGCCCACTGGTGCACACATCAGATTTCCTAGTGTCCATGAGTCAGATTATATCTATTCAGCTTTAAACAAATTGTATGTATGTGCCCCGTTTAGTGTAGGCTCTGGATGCCCCACAACTGTGTTTACAGATGTCTCTATCTGTGCTGTTTTACCCTGCCTCTCAGACTGGCTATTTGGCTTAGGTGCCATATTAAAGTGCCAATACTATGCCCAGGACACAGTTCAGCTAATTAAGAATTAGTTCTTATGCCTCCACTAAACTCCATCATGTAGAGTAGACATTCTGTTCTTGGCTCTTGTATAGTTTTTGTGAGACAAAACTGTGTATTTAGTATTTTTTATTAAAATGGTCTTGGGATTTTTCTTTGCTTCTTCTACATGTACAAGCCAAGGAGTACCTCTGAGTTGAGTATTCTGTCATGGTGAAGTATCACATGAGTTGCTAGATAATGTATTTTTTCGTATTTTTCCTTTCCCTTGAGAGTATTAGATAATTTTGACTTCTGTGTTCCTTCCTGGCAGTGAATGGATTTAGTAATGGCACTTGCATGAGAAAGAAGTTGTTCAGATTTGTTAATAACTGCTGCTTTCTGAGGCCAGCAGGTTACGTGTTGTGTCTAATTACCACTGTCCCTGCCTGGTGAGAGATTTTAATTGCAGATGAAAACTAGCAGGGTCAATGATCATGAAGTATTTGCCCACTGTGGGGTCCTGCATTCTTGTTTTAAGCACATGTTCCTAGCCACAACACATGGGAGGTAACAGATTTGAAGGACCCGGAAAGAAAAAATGTTCTCTTGCAAGGATGGTGCTTTTGTCTTTCATCTGGAGGTTAATATTCTATACTTCCTGAGGACTCCTGAGCAACATTGTCACTATCCAAATAAATAGTAGACACTTTCCTACTAAGTGCAACTGTTTCACAGGTGAAAAGCATTACTTTCTCTTCTAGCAGCTCTATTAGTGACATTTGCTCTGGGATTTTCATACTATATTAAATCTCAAACCTGCCTTCTGATATCAGCTAATGATAACAATTTTTCCACCACGACCCAATTCTGAATTGCTTTTCCTGCTACCTTCACAGAAATCTATGACACTGGAAGATTTCCTAGAAGTCTGTTTCCAATTTTCTTCCCTTTTGCCATTTGACACTTACTAAGGTGACTGGGCCTGGTCTTAAGTTTAGGAGTATTATATCCAATCTGAAAGTAAAACAACTTTAATATATCTATTCCTTAATAGCATATGCTTGATCATCAAGAGAGCAAAGGAATGAGTTTGTGAAGGTGTACTCCATACCTTGAAGCCCACAGGGGACATCAGCGCAGGGCAATCCAGTAGCACACAGTAGCCCTGAATGAGTCTGCTCCAGTGTCACGGTTTAGGCCCAGTTGGCAACTAAGCAACATGCAGCCACTTGCCCACTCATCCACCCTGGTGGAATGAGGAGGAGAAAATATAATGAAGGGCTTATGCGCTGAAACAAGGACAAGGAGGGATCACTCACCAGTTATGGTCGCAGGCAAAATAGACTGGACTTGGGAAAAAAAAATCAATTAAATTTGTTACCAATCAAATCAGTGTACAATAATGATAAATAAAATCAAATCTTAAAAACACCTTCCCCCCACTCCTCCCTTCTTCCTGGGCTAAGTTTGGTCATGATTTTCTCTCTCATCCCCTCAGCAGTGCAGGGGGACAGGGGATGGGAGTTGTGGTCACCACACGTGGTTTCTGCTGCTCCTTCCTCCTCAGGAGCAGGACTCCTCACACTCTTCCCCTGCTCCAGCGTGGGGTCCCTCCCATGGGAAACAGTCCTCCAGCGAACTTCTCCGACATGAGTCCTTTCCATGGGCTGCAGTTCTCCACAAACTGCTCCACCTTGGGTCCCTCCCATGGGGTGCAGCCCTTCAGGAACAGACCACTTCAACATGGTGTCACCAGTCCTGCCAGAAAACCCGCTTCAGCATGGGCTCCTCTCTCTACAGGACCACAGGTCCATCAGGAGTCTGCACCAGCATGGGCTTCCCATGGGGTCACAGGCATCCACCTACTTCAGCATGGGGTTGCCCAGGGGCTGCATGTGATCTCTGCTCCACCGTGGACCTCCATGGGCTGCAGGGGCACAGCCTGCCCCACCAGGGTCTGCACCACGGGCTGCAGGGGAATCTCTGCTCTGGGGCCTGGAGCATCTCCTCCCCCTCCTTCTTCACTGACTGTGTCTGTAGAGTTGTTGCTCTCACATCTCACTCCTCTCTCTGCTTCAGTTTACCCAGCAGGGTTTTTTTCCCCTTCTTAAGTATGCTATCACAGAGGCATAACCACCGTTGCTAACTGGATCAGCCTTGGCCAGCAGCAGGTCTGACTTGGAGCTAGGGAAGCTTCTAGCAGCTTCTCACAGGAGTGACCCCTGTAGCCCTTCCCCTGCTACCAAAACCCCACCACACAAACCAAATACATCCGGAGTCAGGAGCTCTGAAATACTTTCAGCACAGTGCCAGGCTCAGCCTATGTGACTCTGTCAAGGGATGGAGCTGATAATCAGCCTGTTGGCACAGTACTTTTTGGTCTCACCAGATATCTCTCTGTGCAGAAGTCCCTGTCATTTGTTATCAGCTCACATGAGTATTCCCAAAACAGTGCTCACCACTGTTGAGATGTACCCACAGAGAGCTTTCAAGTTAGTCCTTTGCCATCCACACAGCAAAGCAGTGCGTAACGGGTGGTCTGTTACCATGTGTGATGTCCCACATTAAGTTCATGGAAGACCTTCCTTTGACTTTCCATGCAGTGTTCACAGGGAAGTAGCACACAAAATCTAGTAGTAGATAACTTGGAAGATGAGCAGGGAGAGGTGACAAGAGTACAGGGTTACAGCACTTGAAGACTATGCTGAAATTCATAGGATTTGTGTCATCTCTTTGATCTTTAATTTCCGTTTCACTATGTAATCTCAGTAGTGCTCTCAAACAAGTGGTGTTGCGGGTATGTGATGGTGGCATGAAAGGTAAGAATTCAGAACAAAGTGTATTAAGTTCTATCAAAAGACAAATGTATTTTAGACAGCCTGAGTGTTGTTCTCATTTGCATTAAAACCTCTTTCTGTAATTCTAGCAATGTGAAGAAACATTAGCAGATATTTCTACATATAGTTTATACTAAAAGAAGTTTAAAGAGGTGAAGGGAACAGGCGCAAATGTAATTAAGAGTTTCAATGGAGAAATGGTTCAGGCTCTTAAGAGCAGAAGGCTTCATAGGCCGATGTAGAGCACTAGTAATAAATTACTCGATTCTTTCATCCTAAAGATAAGTTGGGAGCTCAAGCAGTGTGCTCCAAAGAGGTGGCAGTGGCAGTGTTGAAGAAAAACTTTCTTCTATTTTTAAGCCTTATACTTGCATATTTCCTCTAAGGACTTTGGAAGCTGGTAAGGCAGCTGCAAGGGCTGGAAGGAGGCCACTGCTGCAGACCAGTGTGCCAAACTGCTGGGGAGAAGCTGTGAGAGGCAGTGGCAGGGAGGGCAGAGAAGCAGCAGCAGTAAGGAGGGGATAAGTGGGAAAAGCCAGCAAGAAGAGGCTTGAAGACTGTGCTTAAGAGGAAGTAATGATAAATTTTTTAGCACATTTCTGTTACTCAATATTGAGTTTGTTGCCTTAGCATTGAAAGGTGAATAAACCTAAGACAGCAATCCCAGGAAAAGTAGTTTGATACAGCCCGTTGAGATTTATGCTGAGATGACTTTACAGCATCCTGGCAGTTTCAAGAACTCCTTAAAATTGATGGAAATATTCTTGTTCATTGTTAATACTTTTTCACTGTACCAGTGTACTTGAAAATGAACTCAGTGTGACTCAGGATCAAGGATGTTTCTCCATACCTAAAGCTGACAGACAAACGGGTCATGTGTAACCTGACAATGACTGATTAGGTTCGTGTTTCTGTTTCCAGACACCAGCTGGGGGAAAAAGAGACTTTTCCTTTCTTCTCAGGACAGCAGCAGTGGATTCTGGCAAGCATTATCTGCAATACAGGAACAAAATATTATGCCCTTTCAAACACCAAATCACTTCTTTGATTCTAAAAAAAATGGCTGTTCGTGCTGCTCTGTGTCAGGATGCTCACTAGGTCCCTGACAGTCCTTGCTCTGGGATTGTTGCGTGGTTTCTGTTAATAATCATCTTCCCAGTCAAAGTAAGTGAAGAAATGGGCTAGTACATATATTGGGAGACATACACATGGTGATTCAGGATGTGCAGTTATTTTCCAGGTAACTTCTAGCTGTAAGATGATTGAACTGACTAGGGTAAGAGATGAAAAATTAATGGAGGAGTGAGGAGGAGTGGGATTTGTTAGCATCGTCTTGAAGTCTGAGACTTAGTGAGAAACCTCGCTATCCTGCTGTTGCCATTTCTTGGTACTTACTAGCTTGGATGCTGGGAATGCCACTAATGAGAAAACCTATGTGCTGCTTGAAGGATCTGTCTTTCATTTCCATTTCTTTCTGTCTGGTTCTCTGAGGAGCTTGAAGCTCTCACTTTTTTGGTCTCGTGGTGAAAGAGATGTAGATTTTTGTTTCCTTTACTGTTCCTTCCTGTTGGATGGCAAAAGCCTTTCTGGTCAGCTGTTTCCCCAGGCCCAGATTTTTGTGACTATATATTCAGGCCTCCATTTCACTTTATACTGCACTAGTAAATTCAGTACCGACATCTGCTACTTTCTTGGATGTTCAGTAATCACTAAGCATTCCAGAACTGACAGTCAGAAGTCCTATGAGAGGGAGGGCTTGAAAATCAGTAGATAATAAAAGAACATTTTATTGCCCTTTATTTTATCTATTCATTTTGTCATCTATGGTTGAATGCCAGACTGAACGTGCATCAAGTTTTCAAACTTTTCCCCTAACCAGCAGCACTAGGAATGTTTTTAAAGGTATTTCAGATTCTTACAGGGACACATCCACAATTGTGGTGGAAGGAGAATAGCAGGTGTCTTGAGAATCTCCATGAAATTGGGAGAACTGACAATGCTATAGATTCCCCTCAAAAGTCTGAGCTTAATAAAACCTATACAATTCTTTGCACAAAGATTTCATTGTGTTTATCACTGCACTGGGATTTTTTGCAGCCAAAAGCAACGCTTCATTTTTGGTACTGTGTCGCAGTACCCTTAGATGCATCGATACTTCCCTCTCCTTTGTAAACTAGCTAGTGGGTGGTTGGCTTTTTTTAATTTTATCTTAAAAATCTGAGATTTCCAAAGGTATACCTCACAGGCCCCCACATATTGTAAGTGAGAGCATTCCCCTAGGATGCTCTTCTTGCTGTAATATACCCTGCATGTCTACTTTCTAACCAGACAAGACAGTTTAACGCCTTCTCATCACTGAGACAATATGGGTTTGAGGCTATGACAACAGAGTGGGAGTCGAGCCTTCCAGATTATAGCAGCCCAGAGCAATTCAAAAAGCCATGTAGCTGTTCTGCCTGGGATCAGAGCCTAGCAAATGGAAGATGGTTTAGTCTGTAAACTGTAACAACGTTCAGCTGAGCTGAGCCCTTCAGAGGGTGCACAGCGGTCTGCATCCAGCCTTGAGCACAACCCCTGAGATTGTCCTGCCAGCGCTGTCACTGCTGCTGACTAGTCTGAGATCACTGCTGCATCTTCAGTGTCTGAGTGTCCCCACCTGCAAAAGGGAGACTCTCTTCCTTCTTTGTAAAGGGGTAGAAATGTTCACTCTCCTTTTAGATGTGGGAAAACATACATATGCATGCATGCATACATACATATATATACAGAATATATATACATGCATACATTTACAGAAGAAGTGTCTAGTACTCCAGGATTTATTTTGTTCAAGGATTGAAAGTCATAACTCCAGGTTTGGGGTTTTTTTGGTGTTTCTGAAGTAACTATAAATCCTGCCTGATTTTGATCTCTTATTTCTCAGGCCTCAAATCATCATCCATTTATCTTCAGATTTCATGCATTGTGTGATGTGGAGTGTTCTGAGTTTCTAAACAGCTTCCATAAATTATTTAGAACCGAATATGTCATGTTAAAAAAATAAAAGCAAATAAACACAGCATCTCTGCTGGTGATGGAACCCTGAGAATAAAAGCAGAGGGGTTTGTGCTCCCTCTTCTGGCCAGGACCACGCCGTGACCGGTCAAAACATTATCCCGAAGCCAAGGATAGCAAAATCTTTAGCATGACTGAATGTTGAGAAGGTCCACATGACAAGAGACTTTTCATACTTCAGGAATAAAGATTTTTTCTGCAGCCGCAGTCTGAGTTTAGGGAGAGGGAAGACTGCAGCTTTCTTGCAAAGAGTTTGAGATCATTTTGATTGATCTGCCAAAGGAGTAGTCAGTGCATGTGGATGTTTAGTTCCAACATATCCAGGTAAGCTAATATTAATGGAATTCCACCAGTTGCAGCAGGAGTCTGCAGAACACAGGCTCAAAGTAGCTCAAGCCTCTGAATCTTCTATCTTGTCTTCGGTCTTTCCATCTTGCTTTTTGAACTTCATTTTTTTAATCTCAGTTCTTTAAAACAGCTGTGTTGTTTGGTGAGGGAAGGGCTCACACATTTGCACCTGAAATACTTGAAGTCCTCTTAAAACTTAGGAAAGTAAGTTGCACTCTAGAGTGGAGTGGAGCAAGGACTGCCAAGTGCCTTGTGTTATCTCAGCTGCTTGGGCTGGGAATGCTCCCACCCCATTAGCAGAGGTGACAAAGGCCCTGGGAGCCACACTGGGGCTTTATAGTGAGCATGATTGAACACTGGCACAGGTTGCCCAGAGAGTTTGTGGAGCCTCCATCCCTGGACGTATTCAGAAGACATTTAGATATGCTCCTAGGCAACTGACTCTAGCTGACCCTGCTTGAGCAGGAGTTGGACTAAATGATCTCCAGATGTTCTGTCCTACCTCAGCTCTCCTGTCAGTCTCTGATGATAGTGGCCTTTGACATCTTGGAATTAGTGTCCTAACTCAAGTCCTTCTAGCTGGAAATGGCATCCAACAGACTGTCACCAGAGTGAGGACATTATGTAGGCCCAGATGTGTGGGCCAGTTCAGCACTTAGCAGTGTCCAGCAACATTATTCACGCACTTGGTAACAGCCAAGGTATGGCTGGTGTTGGTGCTGCTCACGATCATGCATCACACTGCCATCTCCTGGGATAGCAACTCCATGACTTCAAGCTACCTGGAGCCTCCTGCTCACTCTCCTGTCCTTCCCCATCCTCACTAAATCACATGTCACAGTGAGACCAGCAATGTCAATGAGGATACTAATAGGCCATGGCAGATGTTTCTGTGTATGCTATTTTTGGAAGGCCAGTAGCAGGAGAGGTGCTCAGGAATTGGTAAAATATGAGTTTTAGAAATCTCTGCCGCATGTGGCATGAGTTGTTCCCCAAAACAATGCCATGTGACTTTGGCATCCTGGAAGGGATACTCTTGTTAGTTCCCTTCCCTGGAGCAACCACACTAAACACTGCAGGAATGAGCACTGCCTACTGACACTCCTTAGGAAGAGTACATCAGAGCAGTTAACTGAACCATGAAGCTTCTCCAGTCCTAGGGTAGTACCAAGTGGTGCTGCATGTTTGATATTTGTACTACAAGGAATGAAATGGAGCCCCGTGTCCAGCTAAATGCCTGCGTGCATCCTCAACTTCCCAAGGCTGCATAGCACCTTATAAATGTATCTCCTACCCATAAGCTCTAGTTTAGATGCACCATTGGTGTCTGTGCTGTCTGTGGAAAGTGTATGTGGTCAGGAAGTCCCTGAGCTCTGGTGATTAAACTTCTTTTGAAATGTATCTAAATGTAAATTACATAAATTTATAAATAAATAGATCTGCTGCTTTATGGGTTTGAGAAGGACTTCTAGTTCCTTGTGATATTGATGAAATGTCTTATAATATGCTCAACTTCCATTGAGTTCTCTCACTTGTGCCACTACTTTTGGATGAATTTTCAGCGGTTTTTTGAGAATTATTTCCTATACTTTCCCCACTGGACTGCCCTGGAATTCTGCAAGTTTTCTGTTACAGAATAAAAGTGACCTACTTTAGTGTTGTACTGCATACAGAGTGATTGCTTGCCTTTTCTCACCAGAGTTTTTTCAGTTAAAAATGAGTTGTTTATAAATTCCAACACTCCCCTGTGTGGAGAGAGATTAAATATGGATCTATACTTGTATATAGATCTTTGTGACCTATTGTAATCAAATTAATGTAATTTACTTGACTGATTTTTTGCAACATGCTGTTCTTCAATGTTCCAAAAACCAGCAAGTTCATCCATTCTCCAGGGACTTTTCCTGTTTCCCAGTTTATCTAGGAATGTCCTGACTGCCAAATACTGCTGCAGTTTGAGGCATTGGTTCCCAGCTCTAGAAGAATCTGGCCTCTGAACTGAGGTTCCTGGGACTCTGGGAAGTTTCATGAAGGATGTTAATGTGAGGAGCAGATTCTCCGATGTCTGAGGAGATGCTCAGTTGTTAAACTAGTCTTAGGGTGACTCAGTTCTCAGGGCTGAAAGGCTTCATTTGCACTGATAAAGGTTGAGGGGTTGTTAGGATTAGGAATTGTATCTGAACACAAGGTGGCACTACAGGAATTAATTTTATACTGCTTAATTCATTTTCTGAGTCAGTGCTCTTTGCCGTGCTCTTAATAGTCACACAAAGAATATTTTAGCTTTCACATCTATATTTGCAGGAATTGGTATAGGCATATTTACTGTAAAATGAATAGGAATCACCCACAGTATCATGGGTTAGCTGATCACAGGCTCTGGAATTTTTGCTCTGAAAAATCTGAGCAGACACATTGGAAATACTAACCCCTTCCCCCTTCTGAGAGCACTTTCATTCTTTGATGTTTGCAAAAATTTGAAAATTTAGAGACTGAGGAGGGTGCTGACTAACTTACTGACTTGCTAAGATGGACTTGTTTTCATGTTCATCATCCATCTCTTGTTCTCTGTTTTGCTTTGCCCTACACATGAGCTGTTAAGATTATTGGGCCAGTGGCATTATTTTCATTCTACTTTTTATAGCACCTCATAGGGCTATCCAGTATGTGATAGGACTTCTAACAACTTAGAACAGACATCAGTTGCAAGTAAAAACCCAAGCTTTTAGCTATTACTAGTCTCAAGAAGTTTATCTCAAGGACAATATATATGCAAGATCATGATAGGCAGTTAAAAATTTCTAAGTTGAAGACAAACTTACTTTACTGCCAACTTGGGTCTGATGATTTCAGGTCTCTTTGGTTAGAAATGTAGTGGAACAAGATGTTCTATTGACTTTACAGCTGATTTTCTGAAGAGCTTCTCATTCTTTCATTGCTATGTCATGTGATGCTTAGGAAAACACTTACATCTGGTCATTGTTTTCCTTATTGGAGGGCATAAAATGTACCATGCACATGAAGGACTGGGGGGGTTGAAATGTGTCCAGTGTTTTTTCTCAAGGTTTTCATGAATACCTGATAGAGCTTGTGGTCCTATCACCAGCCATATGCACTCAGAAGCCATGAATTGCCCTTCACAAAATCATTATCTTGCTAAACACAATATACTTATTTCTTTTTACAGTCCTGAGCCTAAATGCTGTGACTATGTTTTTTGAGCCTTGTTTCTAAGGACATGAAGGTATTCTTAGATGGTGGTTTCAAGACTTTTTTTTCCCCCCAGTGTTATGGTCTATAAACATTTTTGTTGCACAGTCTTGAAATGCTCATGTGATCAATTGATCCAAGCACTGTAACTTTAGTAGAAGAAAATATGTGATAAAATAATAACTGTTGGAAACATGTTCAAGATTTTGGTCACACAACTGCCATAGCACTGAAGTGTGGGACTGTGAGTTTCTCTGTATCTTTTTAACAAGATGATTTAGCTATGAGTGATGGTCTTCAGACAAATAGAGGGTACTTTATGCCTCCATAGTTTTTGAGTCCCACCACTCTCTGCACTGCCTGCCAATCATGGTGTCACACAATGCTGATATCGGCAGAATGGGTAAAAGCAATGTCCTTTGTCATGTGGTGCTAATACCTGCCAGTGAATAACACATTCCAGTTAGTACTGAGAAAGTTTAGAGTTCAGCTACCAACCTAAAGATTTTCCTCCTACTTTTAGTCAGTAGTTCCAAAACATGTCAGTGAGTCCATGTCAGATAATTTTATCAAAAAAGTTTGATATAATTTTCAAATAAAAGCTTGCATAAAAATTATGTATGGTGCTCCACAAGGAAGCTTGAAGGCTGAGCATTGATCCAGAAGGCTTAAGGTCATCTGGTCTTCACTGCTGTCTTTTAAAACTTCTCTAGTTTGAACAGTGTTTCATAATCTGGAAAGAGACATTATATAAGGAGCTGCTGAGACCTCCCAACGGAGTCCTAGTGCACTGCTTAATCAAGCTTCTGTCAGAGCCCACCATACAGGCAGTCCACGAGACCCTCAAAGCCATTTCTCAGCTATGGCTAGTCCCATAGCCAAAACTTGTAGGTGTCTACATGTCTCTCCATGTGCAAAGCCACCAGCATACTGAGAATGTCTCACAGCTGGAAAGCAGCAGAGAGACTTGTCTCAAGGAATAATCTTGAGATGGGAAGCTGTATCCTCATACTAGCCATTTTTCCTATCTCAAATTGTCAGAGAAAACTGATCCTCTTAATATGTTCATATTGCGCTGGAAAGAGAGATGTTACCTTGATATGCTTGTATTTCTTCAGGCATATGGGAGAAAGCTGTCTTTCCTGTTGAAAATATTTCATGTTGTATAAATAACTAGACCATTCAGTCAGAGAAAAGCACTTGTTTGGGCACTTTTTTTCAGAAACAGGGTCAAATCCCTCTTCCAATAAACACTTTAGTATTTAAAGTGGAGAAACTGAGAAAGGTTTCCTTTGGACTCAGATGGGCTTGGGAGATCTGAATGTGGATAAGCTGCTTTGGAGCAAGGATGTGACTGTGATACTCCGTATTGCCAGTGGGTCTTCTGATCCTTAAAGAAATGCACATCCTACATCATCTGTTGCGTTCTACATCTTGTATATGGACCCACAAAATTTTGGCTCACTGGCAAGGCTGGAGATGGACCACTTCACAGGACAGGTCCTGCTTTGGGGTTTTAGCTCATGCTGGATCTCAGAGCTGCTAGTTTGGTCTCAGGGGGCAGCAGTCCTGAGAACACTTTGTGCTCAGCTCAAGATCCTCTGACAGTGAAGCAGCAGTTTTGAAGGTGGTAGTGGTACCAAACTGTCATGTAAACAGCTTCTCTGTTCTTTTAATTTTCATGATCTGGGCCTCAGTGCCTAGGAAATAATTTGTTTGGTGGATGTCGGTTCAGTGACACATGCTGGGAAGGCTTGGATAAACTCAGTAAGGAGGATATGGGTTTGGGAGTGATTAATAACTGAGTAGTTGCAGGCTTTATTCTCAAACTACTTTGAAATGTGACAGCAGCAGAACTAAAAAGAAATACAAAAACTCTATTACTTTAAAAAAATTATTTTACTATTTTCAAATATGTGAAAATGAAACCTGGAGAAATTTATATATATTTATTGAAATATTTAACTAGGAAATCCTTAGGGAAATAATCATCTTGTCTCTTATAGTTGCAGGAGTTGAGAATGTCTTTGACAGTATCATATTGAGAATGGAACAAAAATATGTATTTACTAAGTTGTTTTTCTTATTTACCAAAAAAATTAGGAAGTGTTTCAATGACAACTGTCTAATTTTCCTATTGGTCGTAGTAACCACCAAGTTAAATTAATGTGCTATACATGCTAATTGCAACGATCATCCATTTAAGACAGGTTTGGAGATATTAGGTTGTTTACTCTATGGTACCATCTAAAGCAGCTAAGAGTTTAACATGGCATCCATTTCAGTCTGCAGCCTCTGTTTTACAAGGATACACCTAGTTACTAAATAATAAAACTCAGAAGGTAATATTGATAGGCTTAAATTACAGGGTTTTTTTAAATTATAGGTAAAATATCAGCAATCAGAACTTCACAAAAAGTGAGAGTGGCTGGAAAACAACAGAAAACATTATCAGTACAAAGGGTTAATTCCCTTTTTTCCTGGTTTGGGCTAGGCAGGTGTGTTCGGGGGTGGGCAACATGAGAAGTATATTGTTGTGGCTTAATGAATCAGTGTCAGTCAACTGAGCTGCCATAACTACCATGTGCTCAAATGCACATTAAAGCAGTTTCACTGAAGTCTAAGCTAATGCATTTTGTCTTCCAATATTGGAGTGCATGGTGAATACACACAAGGCCGGTCGCTTTGGCTGGGAGGTACCTCCACGGACACAACTGTGTGACCATTACTCTCAAATAGCCCTCACACTTAGGTGATACCTAAGCCTTATACCTGTGATTTTACTGGAATGATTCTTACCTGGAGCATTACAAGTTATCAGTAACAGAAAAATATAATAATGCAAATCAAAAGTGTATGAAGTTTGCTAATGACAATTCAGTTGATCTCAGCTTTTTTTTCATACAGGTACAAACCTGTAGAGTGAATAGCGTGAATGCATTTCACAGGAGCTAAATATTTAGTTACCTCTTGAAAACCTTGCAAATGTTCTTATTGAGTAGCTGAGGGAGAAGGATTTTATTTGGTCATTATATAGAACATAATTTGGATCAGTCTGATTTTTTTTTGTAGATTGAATAAAGTCCACTGATGCCTCTGATTTACACAGGAAGATGCTGTCAGCTCATATCTGTTTGTCTGTGTTAGTCTATGTGAAGGGAAGATGATCAAATATAAGCCCAAATCTCATTCCTGAGTGATAGATTTCCTCTGCCTTGTTCATGGCAAATTAAAAAGACATTTGAAAGCAGGAAGGTTTGAGCTAGTTTGGAAGAAGTAGATCTCCAACCTATAAATAGTAGTTTCAATTGATCTATATTAGTTATCTGCTTATGATGCATTACTTCAGAAGATAAAAACTGAAGTTAGAAAAAGCTTCATGTTTCAAGAAATAAGCCAGTCACTCTTTTGTGAGAGGAGACAAAATTTCTCTTGTAGTCTGGAACCTCTGCAGATGTCCTTAGTGACCCTGGTGAGGCATCCCTCTTAAGCCTGTTATAGTGCCACTATACAGCACCTTCCTGGGGGGGCAGGCACTGGCCTTACTGTCAGCCACTAAAGAGTCCTCCTGACCAAAGGACTTGGAGTTGGACTCATGGCCTGACTTTTTCCAAGTCCTCCCCTAAACCTGAACATATGCTTCTATACTGTGTTTAATTACAGCAGTTGATGCTTTTCAGGATCTAGACATCAATATTTAAATTGAGATATAGCAGCTCCATCTCTGTTTCAAGGGTACTGTTTCCTGATTTCTTTTGGGCATTTCTATATTCTGGCATAGAGTTGCCCTGAGCCCTCTCCCCAAGGTTTCTGTAACCTGGAAGAGTGGAGCAAGGTTTGCTCCTCGTAAAACTCTTCCCATAACATTTGGGCACACTGCAGCTAAAACAAAAGAGCAAAGGAAAGGCAGGGAAAGAGCTGTGAAATTACAGAATAAATTGCTAAAATTAGACCTTTCCTAAAACGCGTGAAGCTTTGTCCAGAAGGACTGAGAAGTTCACATCAAGGTAACAGGGTTACTGTTTGCTCCAGATTTTTCCCTTAGAAAGTACTTCTTGTCATGACAATAGAAGTCAAGACAGCTATCTTGAAGTGATGTACATGATGGAAAAAATTGATAAAAGAAGCCCCATCGTTTGGATGATGCTCTTAGTCATATAGTTTAGTTTTAGGTAGTCCTTCAAGGAGCAGGGAGTTGGAATCGATGATCCTTCTGGGTCGCTTCCAACTTGAGATATTCTATGATTATATGATTCTATATTTAACAGAAAATTTTACAGATTTACATCTGGCAAGGGACTGCTAAACAAAGAGAGGACATTAGTCTCTGCCTTACAAAGTTCTTAGGCTGCAAACTGCTAGAAGGCAGAAGGACATACCAGAGGTATCGTCGTATATTCACCCTCTCCTTTAGTCCTTCCCAGAGCTCCTGCACACAAAGTATGTGCCCAAAACTACATACACATGGACAAACACATATGGGCAATACATACTGAACAGTTACATTAGTTTTCTTGTTTCTGTTTTTCATGTGCAGAGCATGGCCATGGGCCCTTGTAACCCTAAAAGTTGCCAGCCAATGTCTGCCCTTTAGCTGATGACATTTCCTCACAACTAAGAGATGAGACTCTGATCTCACGCATCAACTCAGTCAGTATTGCAAGAGGCTTAGCTCCCCCAGTCTCTACTACCTTGCTGTGCATGGTGCTGTTTCTCAGTGGGTACGTGGTTAGAAAACTCGCCAGTGTGCAGGGGACAATAATGAGGCCCAGAGTGAGTTGTGTGTATTGAGCATTCCCAACTCAACCCCAAATTCTGGGGCCCTACCTCTGGACATCAGAAAAAAAAAAAAAAGGCTATGTTTTTATGGAGCCAGAATATCATTATTCTCTGTTGCACTGAAAAAAAAATCAGATGGAGATTCAAAATACTTCTTTTGAGGTGGTTTGTTTTTCTTTTAAAATTGTACAAATAGTAATATGTGTAACAATTTTTAAACAATGTTTTGCCAAGCAGTTTCCTGAAGTCATGGCACATTCATATTTTAAGTGTGAAGTGGAAAGCCTTTAAATGGAATTTAAAATAGAAACAAATGAGATTCCTACTTTAAATAGTTAAATTATTGCAAAATTTGCTCAAGAGGTTTTATTTCAAGCATGGTATAAAAATGCAATCATTTCTCAGTAATAGCATTGCAGTTGTGACTTCTAATTAGCACCGTGTCTGTGGTGAGTGGTATACAGTGATGCTGTTTCACTCTTCTAGCGTAAGACAGAAGGTCTTAATACTTAGTACTTCTTGATAAAGAAAATACTATGGGTTGTTTTTCATATTGAAAGAATTATTTTCACTGAATGACACAAAGTTTCACAACCTGTTAATGTATTCCCATCATTTATTGAACTTCTTGTTAGTGAAGTCTCTGGGCATTTACAATCTTACGGTAAAGAAAAGGGACTGTGCAATCAAGATATTTCTAAAAAGCCTCATAAGAGATTTTCTTCCAGAAAGCTAATACAGGGCCATTTTGTGAGCAATTTGACATGATCAGGCATTGACAGAACTCACCATCCTGAAAAACTGATTCACGTTAGTAGGAGCTCTTCTGATAATCATCACTGACACTGTTGAATTCCACCAATGTTTGTGTAACTTTTTCCCCTTGCAAACTGAAGAGAGAGCAAATGTGAATTTGCAGAGGAGTATAAAGGCTCTAAACTTTTTGCCCCATCAGCATCAGCTGGACACCATGCGTGCATTGGGACACAGGAGACAGAGGTACTTCTGTGGCTACACAGACCTTTGTTTTCAAGTATCCTGCTCTATAGATTAAAACTGCATCATCCATCTTTGTCCAGTTGTCAAGTGTCCTGCAATGGTTAACCTAGTTAAAAGCCCACAGATGCACTCAGACAACTTGAGAAGAGGGAAGGTATAAAGTCAGATCTCTCATCCACTTCCAATTAATGAAGGAGGTGGTTCTGGGAATCTGTGCTCATATTTTTTCAGGTAAGTTGCTGACAGAGACATTGAAAGGTTTGGATTAGTAAGATCCACATGGGGTTTTTTAACAGCACCAATTTCAAAACAGGCCAGTTCCAAAGCAGCATGATTTGCAGCCACTATACCACCCTTTCCCTGTACTGAAACCAGATGTTTCAAACCTTGTTGGCTATAGCTGGCATCATAGAGCTGTATTCAGTCATCTCAACTCCTTTGAGATTTTTTGCCCAAAAATTCAGGAAAAGAGTAACAGAATTGCAGCCAAGAACCTGTTAAAGCCAGAACTGCTGAAAATGAGACCACTTATTGAGTAGTGACAGTACAGAGCAAGGACTCTACCTTGCCCTATTGTCTGTGAGGCTCAGTATCCAAGCCTCATGCTGCCTGTCAGTGCAGCTCCGTTATGCTGCAGCACAGTGAAACACAGCATCTGCAGTGTAAAATGGAGTTTGTTCTTGAATGAACTTAGCAAATGCTTATTAGTCATTAAAAGGGGAACAGATCAGAAAGAGTGAGCCAGAACTGCATTTTCATCCCTGGAAGGGCAGACCAAGATAAATTATGTGGAGGAATCTCACAACATAAGCGGGAACTATCTAGCAAAACAAGTGAGTATTCAGACCTAAGTCCTAGAGCAATAACCATTAAGCCATTTTTGCTGAGGTGTCTACTGAATCTATACATCTTGAATTCATTATATGTTTGGAGAGGCTTTGAATCTAAGAAAGTAATTGGAACTGATGTGTGGGGTAGACTGTTGGGCTTTACAAAAAAATTTATATTATCCATGAAGATGAAAGGTATAAAAACTGTTTGCATCTGAAGATCTATAATGATGTTACAGCAGATTTGGTTTTGAACCAGTCAGACAGTCTTCAGGTTCTGAAAAGTGAGGAGAATCATCTTCCTACTTCTTTCAGATAGTTACTCACCTCTCAGGAAAGCGAGGGTAAGATTTCTTCCAAAGAAGAAAATAATGCTTTCATTCCATGCTTTGTGCTCCTTAGGACATTGCAAACCTCATCCTTTCCCTTCTAAGGTCTTAGAAACTTAGTTTCCACTTTACTAACAATATTTTGGTAGTAAATAGCCTTTTACTTTGCTGCTCTGACAATGTCAGCATTTATCACTGCCTGTTCAACAACTTTCTCAACAGCTGGAAGAATACACAGGATACAGGTAGTGATAGAGTTCTGAAGCCAACTTCAGTAGCAACTATCACATTGTGCATATCTTATGAGCAACAACAGAAATGTGGTTTTGAGCAAGCTCTGTTTACAAAGGGAATATGCTTGCCTTATTAGTAAAGTGGCAGCTAAAATATGTATGTCAAACAGGTATCTATTGTGTCTATTTAGTAAAACCTACAAATGGCAACACAGGAAGATCAGCCACAAATGGGTATGGTGGATGAGCAAGGGTGAACTGGAGCAAAGCAAAATTCCATTAGATATATCTAGTTTTGTTTATTAACTACATTAAAGAACTCTCCATGAAGGGCTGGCAGTTGTTTGCTCATGCTGGCAATATCTTTTTCTAGTCGCCCAAAGAAATCCCTGTGGATACGTTAGAAACTTTTTCTTTTTTTTATATTGATGACCCCAATGTAGTGGCTTACGTGCAAGAATCTTCCATTATTAAGGAGTTAGATTTTTCAGATTTAGAGCATTTCTGCATCCCTGTGTTATAAGATTATATTGTAATCATCCAACTCTTTTTTGCTCTCAAGACACTGACATCCTATTTTATTTTCACTTTCAGGTAAAAATGTTTTTTTACCATTCATGCAGTTATAAGCACACAAATTGTTGCATTTATATACTTGTCTAGGCCCAGCTGAATTGTAATGAAAGAGGAGCATGTACACAGATCTGATTATTCCATCTCAGTTGTCAGGGAGGAGTAGTTCTTAAAATGTGCTTGTCGTAGAAGTCCATGCAGGTTTTCCAAAGTATGGAGAGTAATACTACAATGTCTTTACTGTTATTGACGTGGAGTTGAAGATTTGCTTTGAGGAACTTGCCCATAATAGGTAACTGAGAGGGTAAAATAGTAAAGAAAATATAGAAAATTTAAAATACTAGAGTGGCCAAAAGCTCCGCAGCTTCAGCAGCTAGAGTGCAATGTGTGCTTTTCAGTTGATCATTTCAAACAGCAGGATCCTGTTGGCTCTTGTTCCAGTATATTTGCTTTCATCTTCAAAATACTGAGTTGAGAGGAGGTGTGGCAGAGTAAAAGAATGTGAATTAGAACCTCTTAATAAGCTTTTTAAAGTAGTTTACCAGATATATTTCATTTCCCTAGCCTAGAATTCTCTCTTTGAGTTTCTTGGATTTGTTTTCTTTTCTTTCCCAATCTTCCCTGGAAACTCTTCTGTTAATTAGGTGTTAAACTTTTTAGCACTGTACTGCTCTGGTTCTTAGGAGTCGTTATCCTTTCCATATCTTTTAATTTGCACTGTTTAAATTCTTTATTAATATTGTTTTCCCCAAATATATAAATACTCCCTTCTCTACATCACATCAAATTTAACGGGCTTGCCTTAGGTGGAACTGTTCTCATTGTTCTTTTACTTCTGGCTCCAGTGGAGCTGTCTTTCACAGCTCTTAAAGAGCTCATTCTCCAAGGATCAGGATCTCCAAGGGATAAGCCACTTGGATGTATTCACAAAGCAGACTCAGTTAGGTAACTGCTATGGTAGCCAAACATTTTTCTCCTGAGAGTGGGTATCTTGTACACTCTGCCCTCAGCTGGGTGTGTTCATGTGTTTGCATGTGCAAAGACAGGTTTTATACCCTGTCACATACTTAGCAATGAGTTTGTGTTGTTGACAGCCTAAGCATTGTGGACTTCTCAGGGGTTTTCTGGTGGGGCTTCAGCTGTATCAGGGCACTAGGAGATACAGAAGTGGAGGACCTCTGAAGCATCTCAAAACCCAAGGCAACATGTGCTTTTGTTCTGCAGTCTCCCCTGCAGGCACGTGAAGGGCTGCCAAATGTGCATGAAGTGTTAGGCAGCCGATGAAGCTTCCAGAGCAAGTGCTGCCCTTGAAAAGCACAGCTGGGGGAGGAACTTCACTCCAACCAAAGGATGACTGATGTAAAAATAAAATGATGTGCAAATGTAGAATAACTCTTTGAAATTTACATTGAGATTACTTATAATTGCTTTCAAGAAAGCCTTTCCCATGTAGGTTAAGTTTTAAAAGTTTACCAACAATAGATCATTTCAGTGATACAGTTTATGACATATTTAAATGTTTAATCTGTTTTTATGAGTGATAACTAGCAAATATTTTATGTTTGAATCTTGTACCTTGGGAAAGTCACCTTCAAAATTAGTAAGGCTAATAATATGTATTTCAGAAAGAACACCAGGAATTAGTTTACTTCCCAGACTACACATTAATTTCTGGTGAGTAATGCTTCATACTCACAGAATGATTAGTTGTATTTTTACATCTCCCACTGTTTATCATGATTAAACTCACCACCAATTGCCAAGCATACTCAGATGTATTCATAGCAAAGCAGCTTTTGCTTGACAAAACTATCGGCAAAGCACTGTACACCTCTGATTGACTTTAATCAATTGTTATTAATGAGACTTTCTTTCCATTGCATTCGAAGATGCTTCAGCATTCCATTGCTTCACTTTATTTGAAATCCTCAGGACATTTTAACTACATAAGATACAGATACCAATGCTACTATTTAATTGTCCATTTTAGAGATACATAGCCCTTCTTTCTGTGACCCCATGAGCATAAGTTCAGTGTAAGTGTCCAGCATTTCATCTAAGAGAAATGGGAAAGTGTGGGAAGTGCAACCTCGTGATTTGTGGGGTGTGTTAGAACAATTCTGTGAGGAACCTTTGCAGAACAAGGGCTAGATGAGGTATAGCAGGAGTCTGGACATCAATCTTGTCATCTGCTACCAGCTTAATAGCATCTGGTCAGCTGAAAACCTCAGATACAATAATTTCTTATTGCAAAACCGAAACATTTTATGCAACATGCAGAATATATGTACTTTTATCTTGAGTGAAAAGATTGTTTTGCTAATAGTGAAGTATTTCCTTTGATTTTGCTATGTCAGCTTTTCAGTTTAGTGTATTTTTTACTGCAGTCATGGTATTTTATGCTTGAGTGATGGGACTATTTCATCTGAAGTTTGTATCATTTAACTGCTTTTCAATTTCAGCTGAAAATTCTTGTTTTGCAATTGTTTCATTCTCTTTCTCTGAGCAACAGAGTGTCTGCTTCTTCGTTCATTTGGGCATTCATACTTCTTGATCTCCTTTTACTCTCTGTAGTTCCAGGATGAACTTGCCTCATTACATTGCTTGTGCTGATCCAAATATAGCTTTGAATTTCAGACTCCAAAACTTTTCATGTCAAGCTGTTTTTCAGGTTGACAGCAATGCACAGGAATTTTGCTTACCTACTTAAATTTTAAATATTTAATAAATCATATAGAAATGCTAAAAATAGTTCAGAATGTTAATGGTCCTATTTGAAGGCAGCAAGACCAGTGGAAGAGAGATTTCACTTTAAAGCGATACTACTTTCATAAAATGTTAATCACATGGAGTAAGATCCAGTCTGCCTACCCAGCTTGCATCTAGGTGTTGCGACTCTGCATCTGGCTATTTAGCTTGGATCTGACTTTTAGATGTCTAGAAGAAAGCCTCCTAAAATAAGCACCTGCATTCTCTGTCAAATGAATTAAAATCTCTGAAGTGGTCCAGAGGGTGATCCTGTCTGCTTAAATTCAAGCATCTAAGTAGGTATTTATCCCTCAGCTCAGTGGCTGAATTGAAAAGGTAAATTTTACTTTCATAATTCAATAGGTAATCACTCACTGATGCAAAATGGAAATGAGCAAATAAAGATCTGCTTAGGCAACAGTCACACCACCGGCATGTGTAGGAGAGAAAGTAGGACATGATCTGTCCGTAATTCCACCAGGAACATTACCAAGGGCATTTTATCCTGTGCCATTATTGGCATAGACTGTTCAAAATAGTTATTGGGGAAAGCTTGCTTTACTTGGAAACCAGGTAAACCAAGATAATTTCTTCTTAGAAAATACATTTGCCTCACTTTAAAGGTATTTTTTAAAGATTTTTTTAAAGTATTATATATAACAAATGAATTATGATTTTTATGCTAGTTCAGCAGCAATACCGATGGATGTGACTGTCACCTTAAAGATGTGAAGGGTTTTTGTAGTGGTCCAAAGTGAACACTGTCAGCAATCAGAAGTCCATTTGTACAATAGTTTATGATTGACAGAAAAAATATGTAAGACTCCTGTTGGTGTTATAATCTTGGTAATTTAAAAGTAACTTTTCAGCAGTATTTTTCAATTAAGAGATATGAGAGTCCACCCTCTATAAGTGACAAGCAAAAAATAGATAAACTTTTTAAATACAAATGTGAATCTTAATAGAATTTCACATCTTGGGGGTATGAGGTGAACTATTTTTCCAAAGGTGCTGGACAACATGGCTCTCTAAGCCAATTATTTTGAATAGATTTCAGCTTGACATGGCTTAACATTATTAACTTTATGGAACTGAAGAATCCTGGGTCCGAAGAACAAACCTGAATTTTAAAATAAGTTATAAAAGAACACCCATGATCAGAATTTGACTGATATCTTCCTGTTACTTCGAACAGGTTTCGATACGCACGTTTTCTACAGTAGTTCTTAATTTTAAAAAGGGTTGCCATCTTAATGAAGTCCATGAACACAACAGAAGATGAAAGACTGTGTTGTGACCAGTCCTGCAACAAGAGAGCCCAGTGTGAAGGACAGACACCCCCTTTTGGCCATGGCCAGCTGGCTGCTCAGCACCGTAAACTGTCAACTACTTTGGTAGCTGCCTGGGGAGCAGGCAAGAATTGGTTTCTTTGGCACTGCAGAACTTGTTTCTTTTTCTTCATGCCTTCAGTTTGAAATCAGAAAGTACTTGACTGAGTTGCATATAGTGGACGTTGATATGGGCCAGAAATGTGTTGATGTCTATCATAGTATCTGTCCAGAAGCCTTCCAGTTCAGGAACGAGTGAGCAGAAACATCCCCTCCCATCCTAGTGTGATCCTTTCCCCATTTGCCTCTTCCCCAGGCTGGTAGGGGCATCCATATTGGTGAGCAGTGGCAAGGGTAAGAAATGCATGGGCATAGGAACCACAGTCTTGTAGAGAATACCGTAAGAAATTTATATGGCTTTTACTATTCCTGCTTTGTTGAAGAGCAGAGAATGTCATCAATGTTGCAGTTTCTTGTTGCTTTCAGATAAAAAGTAATTAACTTTCAATCCACTTGTAAGGTGAAATTAGCATTTCTTTTACTACAGTAATTCTACATTTCTTTTGGTTTAAGTTTTCTGTGTTTGGAACTTTTTCTATGAGTTACGTATGATTTTGCAATAAGCATTTTAAGTCTATGAAAATGTGAATCAGATCTATAGCAAGTCAGTTAAGATGATACATATGAAGCATAAAAGTAAAACTATTGATTTGAAATGGTTATTGGGAAGGAGGTTGAGAAGCTATGTTTATAAATGATGGATGTTTCACATAGATCAATATTGCCAGTAAACTTAATGTTTCTTCTTTTCATTTCAGTTTTTGTATCTTGTGTAACGCATCCTAGGATTTAAGTAACCCAAATAATTTCTAAACAGGATAGTCATTGGTATACTTTGTTCTGAGATGAATGTCAATTCAAGTGCAGAAAGCAGCAACTGTTAAGAGGATTATGAAAGTCAATATTTAGACTATTACCAGTGTCTAATAAAGTGGATTCTGGAATACATTTAGTGAGTATATCAAGTGTATTGAAGCAATGGGCTATTTGTCTACAAAACACTTAAAAGAAGAACATTGCTGGCAAAT
The DNA here is from genome assembly GCF_003259725.1 of Athene cunicularia. Classification (NCBI taxonomy): domain Eukaryota; kingdom Metazoa; phylum Chordata; class Aves; order Strigiformes; family Strigidae; genus Athene; species Athene cunicularia. Next base: position 81,764,552 of record NW_020799097.1, read on the forward strand.
ATTATTGGAATAACTATTCCTATGACAGTCCCTCCTGCTTGAGGAGTATGTGTGTTTATATGAAATAAATCAAATTGTGTTGATATTTTCCTTTTTAATAGGATTAAAACCAATACTAATCATTTGATAAGCATCTGTCTGTCCCAGTGTACCCTTGAAAACCTTGCCCTTCAGTTAGTATTACTTTAAAAGAATCTTCAGCTCCCAAATTAGTCAAGGAACATTTGACAATTTGTTTCTTTGTAATTCTTTGAAATATTTCGTAAAAATATTTTTAAAAACTTTTGTGTGCCTGATGCATCTAACAGATAGAACTAACTGCTGAAAGCTGGATTTTAGTCCAGGTATATAAAAATAGTGAAACACCCTAAGATACAGAGAGACACCTATTGATAGAGTTTTGGGGACCCATTAATTTCAGTGGAAATTTGGCATATTACCAGCTTCTGAAGTTCCTAATCAATACATACTAGTACCTTCAGGTTATTGACTTTTAAATATCTGGCTCTCAAGGTACTTTGTGTTTAGCTAACTAACCTTTGTAATTTGTTCCTTGAACTTAGCCATTCTAAATTCTTTTCCGCAAGATCAGCATTAGGGTTGCAATTACTTGATCTTACAGCATTTCCCAGTGGGAAGGTGAAGTACTAAGACACTAATACTAAGATTTTCCTCTGCATGTTCTCCTTGATCCCGCATGCTACAGCACTGACTTTTGTTCAGCAAGGATGCTGTGCCCTGAACAACATCGTCTCAGGTGTGAAAGTACAGAAAGTACAGTGTGCAGGAGCACACATTCACACTGCCACGTAAGCAGCTCCTGTCCTTGGGAGATGGTCTGTGCCTGTTTGGGGGAGTGATCAGGGTTCACAGGTTAGAACCCTGAAGTGAGAGGAAAAGAAGACAGCATAAGTGGTGAAGAAATTAAGAGAAATGGGTGAAATACATTTATTTCTAAAGACCATTTGTATTCTATACAGAGCACATACTGGCATGCTTCATGCAGTGCCTACCATGCAGAGACAGTTTTAATAGCCATCCATCTCTCTTCTTCACTGCAGCTGCAGAGCATCCCTGCTTGCACTATGGCACATTCATATGCTGAGAAGTAAAACACATTTTTATGTTTTCTACTGTAAAACTGAATTTCATTGTGACTCATCTCTGTTGAGTTATCCTCAGAACTCTGTCCCTGCTTTCAGTTCGGAAGCGAAGTCTAATGATGGCTTGGTTAAACCTTCCATCTAGAAGCTGCTTTCTTTCATTCCTCTGCTGAGATTTGGTCATTTCCTGTTACTAACTTAACAGCAAGTCACTTTCAGCAGTTCAGTAGACCAGAACTCAAGTAATATGTGGACTCCCCCAACTCCAAACGAAAAAGAAAAGAAATGTTTAGTATTCCTTTCACACTATTCTGTGAAATCAGGAAAAATAACCTGGAGTATGATGCAGTTTTAAATAACAGATTTTGAGGTTCAAAATAGTCTTCTTATGAGAACTAAGAAGTGCTGCAGCAGCTCAATTCTTGGGTGTGTCTGTAAAATTGGAGTGAATGAAAAATCAGTAAGAGGAGGGAGAATTGTTCCTTCAGCAGACTGCATTAAAGAGAGGACCCCATAAAAAGACCAAAAACCCCCCAGAAAACAGGAAACTTTGGCTGCCACCTTTTAAGATGAAAACCAAAAGTAGTTAAGTGAATAGGATTCTGTCAACTCAGAATAAATAGTAGTACCTAACCTAAACTATGATCTTGACAATAAAATGATTTTGAAGTAATTTAAGTCTCATGAATAATGCTGAAAGTCACTGTATATCCTTAAAGATCTCTGAGGATACAGTGCACCTCAGCTGTTAATCATTGATTGGGTTTTGGTCTACAAGAAATCTGATATGGCATCAGACGTACTTGCAAAAGTCAAAGACAGTGCATGGGTCACCACCAGCGGATCACAACTGTAACGCTGAGTTTAAAGTATCAGGTTATGGATTGCTGTTAGGAACTTCAGAAAGAAACATAACGAGTAGGTTCAGGTTGTGCAACTTCTCAGCACATTTGCTGAGGGAAGGCTCTCTGTTGTGGTTTGAGCACAGGCCTGGGAGCCAGGAGGTCTGGATCTATTTGTGGCCATGTACTATGACCTTCAACAAGACAGGTTAACCTCTCTGGGCTTCTGAACATCCAGTATTATATCTACACTTAGATAAGACCATTGCAAAGTGTTACTATTGTGGTCACTACACTTCCCTATGCTTTCAGGCAATGGGAATGCTAGGAGGATGAGCAGGAGCAAGTTTGGGTTTTTTTCTGTGTGGAGTCAGTGTTAGTAACCTCTCCAAGTTCATATATGCTCAACTTCAGTGTTATATATGTCTTCCCTTCAACGAGTGTCACCCTATATGCAGACGGATTAGGACCCCCTTCCCTCCACCTCACCCCAAAGTTAGGATCTGTGAGGAAATACTCCCCCTTTATGAGGTATCTTTTTGGTCCTCGGTCCAGACCCCAGTCAGCCAGGACACATCAACTAAAGACTCCTGCTTGAGCCTGCTATGTCCCCAGGGCATCTCTGTGCAGGACAGGGATGTGGAGGGGTGGCTTGTAACCTGTTACAACAGGTTACACAAGCAATGCTGCTTATGGAGCTGGGTGGGTTTATATTGGACATTCCTCATGGACTGGCTGCTCCAAGGCAGATGTTGCACATTCTCACATACACGTGTAGGTCCCCATGAGGACAACCAGGCATGCCTAGAGTCCTAAAGGACCTTGATGCAAAGCCCCAGGTCTCAGCAACCTGCATGGCCCTGGCCAGCCTCGGTGGGGTCTTAGCTGTTTGGCTGTTCTCCTCATGCAGGGGAACAGATGGCAATAAGCTGGGTCTGCCAGCCTGGTCTAAACCAACAAGTGTTTCTGTTAGTTTTTACATGCTTTAATGAAAGTTGTAACCTTGATGCAGCAGTTGTAAAGGCTGTGACCGTGTGACGGCTGAGCAGTGCATGTCTGGTACCTAATACTGTGAACCCCTTGTATGCTCTTCAGTAGCATGTAAGGCTGTAAACTGAAAGAGAGGTGCTGAGAGGAAGCAGTAATAAGATCTCTGTCTTGTTTGTGGACACTAGAGGGCAATATAGTAATATAGTCTCCTAAATCAACCCTTCCAGTTCGAAGGTTGTAATAGGGATTGACATTTTTAGGTGCTTACCTGAATTGTTAGCAGTCCATCCATTGCTAATCATACAAATCGCTGGTGTTAGGTACAAAAGACACTCACTCTCGGGTCTTTGTTATACAATACATGACTAAGTAACATTATTGTGTCTGGACAAGGCAAAGAGAAGGCATCATGGATTTATTTGTTTGTTCTTTTTGTGTTGTGGCTGGTTCTGGCTCCATCCCCTTCTGTGCTGTGCTTCCAGATCAGGTCGTGGAGGAGAATTTGCACAGAGGTGCTTGCACCTTTCCCTTCTGGCCACAGAGCAGGTGGAAGCTGTTATTTTGCTTTGTCTCTAGCCATGCACTATATAGTAATAACTATATAGAAAGAAAAAAAAAAAAAAAAACCACCAAACCAAATCAGGAAAACTAGATCACTGAAGCCACTGGAAGATGACAGTGTTCTTTGTGCAGTTCCGGGGGTGGCTTTTGTGCAGGAGGTCGTGTGTGGGTTTGATTTTTCGCTACCCTGTGACGATGGGAAAATAATAGTTGGAAGATGAAAATTAAGAGCAGTTTTCTTTACTGTCTGAGAGAGGGAGCTGTGAAATTCTGTCAATAATAATATCACAAGGGGCAGAGCAATGTTTTTATTAGCCTGTTCTGCTACAGTTCTTCTTTCCTGCAACAGCTCTGACAGAACAGCAGCAGGAGGGAGAAAAATAAAAGGAATTAACCTGAATTTTTACTGCAGGGTTTTCATCACAGAACAAGAGTGGGAGGCAAAAATAATAGGAGCACACTGCCATCAGGTAGAAAATTAATAATGTAGAAAACTGCGTAAAATCTCAAACATTTGATGTCACATGCTGTGTAATGGGGTTTAGCTCTCCCAAGCACTCGTAATTTGCAAAGAACAGCTGAGAAGAGGCCCTAGTGCCTGAGTTATTGCGAACTCTGTGTTTTCAACCTGAAGCAAGTTCTGGAACTTCTGTATGAGTTGCAAATTTTAAATGCATTTAGTTTGTGGTTGCATAAAACACCTGGAATATTGAGATACAGAAAACATTGCACCTCAGAAAGCTTTTATCTGGTTGTCTCGACAACAGCCTCAATATATTTGCCCCCACCTTACTGCCATATCAGACTGATCTTGGCCTCAGCCTAAATCCTGCCCTGCATCAGTCATACCTGCCTGCTACTGTCTCTGCTTTAGGAGATTTAAATCTTTGGCAGTTCACAATTCTGTGACCAGTGGGTTGAATGGGCTTCTTTTACTTGGAACTTAAAACCAGGTCTTGATCTCCTGTGTTTTTGCAAGCATCAACAAACTCAGCCTTTGTCTCTACTGAAGAAGGTTTTGCAGATGTGGCTGCACTGACAGAGTGCAGTCTTCCTAAATTTACATCTTACCAGGAGGGGGTTTGCCTGTACAGCCTAATCCAGAAACAAAGCAACATAGGTCAGCAAAAGGGTTTCCTGACAGTGTGGCAGCTATACTGGGCTGTTTTCTGGTGAAGTCACATACTTTCTGGGTAAGATACTTCTTCATGGTCCTGACTGGTGTAATTGTTCTAGTGAAGGCTCTGGTGTGTAGGTGAGGTCTCACTGACACCAGGGCAGTGCTGAGTAGCAGCAACCTCTCACTTCACTGGGGCCTGAAGAGGAGAAGCAGGCAGTGCCTCCTGATACTTTTGGAAGGCAAGGGAAGGAACAAGCTCCAGATTTTTCTGATATCATAGTATCTGCTGGAAGAAACTGGGGACATGTCCATGCATAAAATGAAGGTGTGGTATTAGCTCCTTTTTGTCAGCTTGCTCCAACTAGTTGGGAGAACACAGATTTTAGCACACAGTAGCAACCAACCTGTGTGCCCGGATCCCCACAGGCTTCTGTGCCCATCGCTAGCTCACACAGAAGCACCCACCGCTGCTGCCCCTGCCCTGCCATGGCTACCCAGGCTGGCGCGGCTGACCTGTCCCTGGCACCAGCTGAGCCTGACCTTGCTCCAAGGTGCCAGCAAGCCCTCAGCACCCTGCCCAGAGGGAAAACAGCCTTCTGCTCCACCTGTGCAATGCCATGATTTGTAACTTCTGTGTCTTTGTGTTTTAAAGATTTGAGAGCTCACGCCATCTCCCTGGGTAGCTGATTTTTTCCTTACATTACCTTGCATATCACCGTAGCCAGGCAGAGTTGCTCTAGTTTGATTTTTTGTTTCTCACACAGTGGGCCAAATGGTGATAAGCTCCTTTGCCATCAAAGCCTGCTAGATATTTACCTACTCCTCAAATTATAGTTTAAGTGTTTTGTTTCATCCTTAGGTTGTTAATAAGTTTCAAGCTGAAGCCTTTTCTCAGATGGCATTGCAAATGTTATTTCGATTACACACTAATGTGTTAGTGGCACTTCAAGTGCTGTGAGATTGCTTGTCAGAGAAAAAAAATGTTATTTACAATAAAGACACTTAATGGATGTTGGCATATGTGGCTTTGTAATGTTGTATCTGCATGACTGCCAGTGAAAGCTGAGGTGAGCAGCAAAGGTTTCTTACTATCTTTGAGTCACTATTTGGCAGAGGGGTACTAAACCGATCACCCTATGTATTGCACAGAAGAAAGGGCATGAGGCTTTCCGCTGGCATGTGCACTTGATGCCCATTTCTTATCTGCTTGAACACATGCAGAAAAAGCCACAGTAACAGTAATAAATTAGTTATGGATGAAGCGTCCCAGAGAGCATTTCCTGAAAACAGTCTCAAGGTATTTGCCTCGAACTGTCTGAATAATGTCAATCCCTCCTCTCTGCAGCACTTTCATGAGATCATGTTCTACAGTGTAGTTTTGCTACCATGCATTTTGTGTTACTGATTTAATTCCTACCACAAAAGAGGTGCCAATGCATTTCCAAAGATGCACAGATTCACATGAACTTAGATAGGAAAACTGAGGTGACAAACCCAAACTAAACAATATAATCCTCCATAGATCTACAGATTAACTGTGATATGGTAAATTTTGTCCAGGCATGCATGATATTCTGAGAACTTCAAGTACATGAAGTTTATTCCAGTCACTGTCTCCAATTCATTTTCCTCTAAAAAATTAGACTGGGAATAGGATGTATCTACACTAATATTGAGAGAGTGTTCCACTCAGTGGATTGTTCTTAAAGACCAAAAATTGGAAGTCATATATGCTATAGTAGTGAGCCATATGGAAACAGTTGTGAATTTTAATGAGCAACTGATAGGATACAAATGTCTTTTTTTTGTCTCTTCCTCTAGTAAACACTTACAGAAAGAATCCAGCTTCAAATCATACACTTGGTCTGTGTTAGCAATAAACAGCCATTTGTTAACAAAGAGCTGTTTTGATAACTGTTCTTTGACATTTCAGGGTTTCTTTCTTTGAAGTTGTTCCTCTGTGCTACCCAAACTGCAGTTAACTCTTCTCATGTCACTTACAGAGCAGCTGGAAGCTCAACTCTTCAAATCCATTCATGCTGCTCCATATCCAGAGTATTTAACAATCTCAGTTTTAACATCTGCTTCCCCAGGGCTCAGGTATAAGGAAATGTGGCTTTTCAGCCCCCTATAACCTGGGAAGCATTTGAGGGAAGAGAGGGTCAAGGTGCAAAATCATTGACTTGAAATTAAGGAACAGAAATATGGTAAAAGAATGGGACAGAAACGAAGGGGAATCACAGTTGTCACAGGCTGACACAGAAAGGGATCAGTCAGTGGACACGTAGCACGGAACATGACCTGCCATGGGACAATCCAGAGGAAAGTTAGGCAGGAACCCTGTTTTCACTGCGTGTGGGTCAAAAAGCAGGGATGAAATCCAGAAAGAGCAGGCAGAACAATTGGCACAGTGTACCATAATGCATAAATCTGCCTGTGTGACACAGTGACATGTTACAGACAGCCATGTAGGCGCTTCCTTGTCTCTCTCTTGACTCAGTCTAATAGGTAAAACCTGCTAGGCTGACTATAGCTGAAGACAGCAGCTGATGGTAAGAGATTGTTCAGGATTTTACAGCCTCCACTATTATGTACTTGCCTAGTAGTATTATAGAGAAAATACAGAGATGCATTGGAGAACTTTTTGACACTCTTCCCATACTTACAAGGTGATCAAAGATGGCAGGGTCACCCGAGCACTCTGTTTTCTTACTGAAGATTACACCACAGTGGTAACTTTTAACAACACTTTGAGCTTTTATGAATACTCATCTGATTCACAGTTTCATGAAATAGTTAAGGAATAAGGGGATTTTTATTTATTTCTGGTTGAAGGGTGAAATTGTGAACAGAACAACGTTTACTTCCTCTGTTTAAATTTCAGTTGCTTTGTTTGAAACTGAAGCTCAAGGCAGAAGGCTTTGAAGCTTACCTTTGGTTGCTTATTTTAAGCATTTTGTGGGCTGCAGCAGAGTAGGAGAGTGTCACTGGCAAATAAGCTTTGTATTTTTGACAGGGAGTCTTGTGACATTTCAGTAAGTTGGATCCTTGTGCAGCAGGAAGACTGATATGTGTAGCAGCATTTCTCATGTGTGAGTTTCTTCATCTGGAAAAGAAACTCCTTACTTTGGTAGTAAGGCAACTTTTGCATCATCCTTGCAGGATGAGAAAGACTGACCTACTGGTTCAGATCTGTACATGCTAATGTCATACAGCACATCCAAGAGACATGCCATTGATTCTGTCTGAGGATTTGTTGGCAATCTTTAAAAATCCAGGTCAGTGTAGGTTAATTGTTTAAGGACATTTTAAAATAAGTGCAGGATTGACACTGGGCAAAGATTTCACTTAGGATAACTGGTTTTTAGGATTTCCATGAACTTGAACATGTCAAGACAAATGATTCACTTTCTTTGTGAAAGTTTCCCTTTTCTCCTCCTCTACAAAATACAGAAGGCCTAAAAGGGAGCCAACTTGTGTTTGTCTGTGCATCTTCCCCACAAGGTGTGTAGAGGTTTCAGCCCAGAACACATTGGAGAGAGAAACTCTGTGTTAAGTTCATACTCAGTACGTTTACAAGAAAAATATGTTGTTTTCTGTCTCAACTATTAAGTCACCGGGGATCTTATGCAGGAAAGATTTTAAAGCAATTACCTGTAATACAAGTACCCATACTAAAGATATTTCTAAGTGAAACTTAACCTGGAAAGAATTGTTGATGGTGTGCAAGGCAGAAGACAATCTCAAGTGGCCACCCTTAAAGCTGTGCCAGTTTTGCAGTGTTCAGACAAACAGAACTTTAAATTGGCATTTTCACCTGAAATGAATGAGGAATAGAATGGGAATGTATATTTTAATAATCACTTTGCTATGACTCCGTAAAACTGGATAAAGAAAGTTAGAGATGCACTTGAATTCTGGACTCTGCAGTGTACCATGGGCTAGAGAGCGGGAACAAAACAGAGGACACTTACTAAACATGGAGTGTTTGAGATATTTGCACCCAAGCGCCACTGAAATTAAAAGTCAAATGCCGTCATTTCTCAAAGAAGAACTTGTTTTATGAACACATGTATTTTTGGGGCTGACTATAGAATTAAGCAAATGATGACAGAAAAGGACACAGAGTGTTTTCAAGATATCACAAATATAACCCAGGGCACTATTTGATAGCTTTTGTCCTACAGACTTCATAGACCAGTTGAAATACCGTCTTGAAATCCTTCTAATTTTCATAGGCCTTGAAAAGTATGCATCAAAATATATTTTTAGCTGGTCATTAGGCAGTTTTGGGGTTTTATTCCTATCCCATGTATTTGTTTCACATTAATTATTTTTCCTACCTTATAAGAGCTGTCAAACGTATGAATGGTGCTGCTAAGATTACTCTTGCTTCATATTGCTTCTAAAAATACCTTATTTTAAAAAATCTGAAGATGAATGACTAGTCCTTAGTTTAAGGAGTGGAAGGAGGGGCTGCACACTCAATATTACTCTTTGCAGACAGTTTCCTTACATAGTTTTCTTACTGTAAATGTTATCAGTTCTATAGCTCACTCAAGCCTGGATTCTTTATACCTGTAAGAGAAAGCTTCCCAGAACCATACTGCAGGTGTGGACCTACTGTCACTCTTAAGAAGGCTATTTGCAAGATCTTCAGAAGAAACTCCTGATGATGTTTGAGAAACAACCAAGAGGAGGAGGTGAGGAAGAGAAGGGAGATGTGTTATTCCTGTCTGAAGTGCTCACTGGGTATAACCCTTTCACTGGATCTTTCCTGGATGAAATCCTTTCCCCCATGACTAAAGCATTTCATCCTCACTGCAAGGCAGACACAAATTCACCCAAGAGTTTTTTCCACTGGTGCTACTCACCTTTGGGTCATACTGACTGCATGAAAATAATGTTTTGGGAGTCAGTCAAGAGGTATTTTCTACTGCTAATAGCTAAACACAACTGAAACTCAAATCCCACTTTACAATATTTGTAGTATAATCTTTTGATCTGTTTTTAATACTGTCAGCAACAGAAGTGTTTCTACCCTTTGCTGCCATGTAGCCTACTTGAAAACTAATTGATGTACCCTGTAACAGCTCAGAATAACAAAACTCTGCTTCTGTCTACTCTTGTAAGATTACTCATTTGTCTTCCAGCCTTACAAGTTTGTCCCCTTTTCTAGGTTTCTGGAATATAAATATCTTTCCATACAAATATATTTTTGTTAACCTGAGAGGTGGTAAATGATCTCTTCCTTGCATTCTTTGCCTGTGAGGTGGTGGATAAAATATGGCAGGGCTGATTTCTCTGTTATGCTTGGCAATAAGCACCTCCAGTGCCCATGGGTCCCCTCATAGATACTAGGCTGCAGACATGAGGGGTTTCTGCACACCCCTCTTGGTTTGGATTTCAGACTACCCAGGAAGTAGGAAAAACAAGAGTCATGAATTGTCCCAAATCTATTTCAAATATTAGCCTAAAACGCAAACAACAAGTTTATTCTGGTGAAGGGTGGTGTTCTGGATAACAGAAAACAAAACAAAAAAGCAAAGCAGAAAACAACGGCCTGCAGTGTCGAAGTACCCCCTCTGCATGGCAACCAGGGCTCTGAGTGTGGAGTTGGCAGTGATAGCCAGGGTGTCCTTTCAGCAGTAATCCCCTGCCCATGGAGTAAGTCTCCAAAACTGCCTAGCAGAATAGGCAACTTAGTTTGCCACTCTGATTTGTCTTGGGAGCTCTCCTACAGTTTGAATCTATACTGTTCCTCTTTTTAGGATGGATTCTCCTCTTCTGATCTGTCATCTCAGTCCTGCTGCCCACCAGCAGGTAAATTTTGTGCTTATGAGCAAATGGCTATGGTGAGGCAGCCTTTTACCCTCTTCTCTGGCACCAAGCTCTGAAATTAAAAAATGCAAATATAGTAAGTGGGACCTTTCTTTCTCTGTTTCTTAATTAGCACATTCCTTCAAGTTTGAAATGTTACTGCATTTTATGAAACAGTAACTCTGCTAGTTACTGATGATAGCTACATTTCCAGGACTGTGTTGTATTTATAAGTCATGTATCTGAAGTATTCACTGTGCATATCCTAACATACTCTCAGCTTTCTCTTTGTTTTGGATTATTCAAAGACAGCACACATAATATACAGTAATATAGATGATGCTCTTAGCAGTACTCTTTACATGCACCATCCTCCCCCACTTTCACTCAGGGATTCGCTCCCATCATAGCCCTTTCGTGACAAGTCTCTGCTTATGTGGCTTCACGCTAACAACAGCCACATTTGACCACAGCAAATGCCAAATATACCTCGTAATACTGCAAGCAGAATGTCGTCTCAGCTCTAAAAGGCCTAACTGAGAGAGTCAAATCAGAACAATCTCAGCATGATTGTAACAACCATCCAAAATGGCTGAGTGAGGAGGAAAAGTCCTATCATGCTTTGTGTGAAAGTCTAATACATTTTGGTGACTTAGAGTCCAATTCTAGTGCTGTGACAAAGATGTTTTATAAAAGGCAGAGTAGCATTTTTTATTGCCTTTATGGTAAGAATCAAACCAAAGAGAAGTATTTGAGATATGCCGTATCTTAAGTGCAAAATAAGTCACTATACAGTACATCATTGGTTCTAACAACAATCTTCTCTTATTTGTTCATTACCATGCACCACTTATGTATGAATGCAAGGACAGCATTAGGAACCAAGTAAAACTAGATGTATCACTAGAATTACTTGAACAAATTTTTCAGGATTTTTTCTCTCTTGCCTTCTAGTTGTGCAAAATTACAGTGAGTTTTCTGTAAATAATGTGTCTATGTGAAGATGTTTTTACAATACTTTTTTAGATGTCATATGTACAGGTTATAAATATGATGTTCTGAATACCTACACATTTTTCATTAAGTTCCCATATCATTATTTTATCTGAAAATAAGGTGTCAGGGAGCTGTTTACAGATGAGACAAGCCTGGCCTCTTTAATCCCTTGCTCTGGTTCTTTCAACGTCCACTGAAAAGCTTCTGCACTTTCCAGCACTCCCAACATACCCATTCACTGCTGAAGAAATAGTGACTTTGTCGAAAGTTTCCTGCTCTGGGACATTTTCTTTTCTGCTACAATTCCATGGACTTCAGCAGGAATAGGCCAACTGAGCATCTAGTGAGTTACCCAAAGTTGGCTAAGCCAGGAGTGATATTTCCACAGATATCAGCAGTAGCCTTTCTGTTGACTGCAGTGGAATTTGGATCTCACCCTTAAGACTAGATGACAGATACCTTACTCCCGAGGGTCCATAGACATAGTTCACACAGTAGGCTCGTGCAAATATGCTCAGAAAGTCAGGACATCTGCTCCTGCAAGTAACAAACGGAGCTTCCAAAGGGGAGAAAGGGATCCTTTCTGCTCCACTGAAATTCTTTGAACACATCCACAGAAGCAGCAGAGAGAGAAGTACTTGCTCACAAATTCTTCCCAAAATCAGTCAAATGCTGTAGGAGGCTTGAGGTCTTCACCCGAGCTGGCTTAGCAAGGCCTTGTGCTTACAGAGCTCCCAGGTGCCAGAGCACACACACCTCTTCTCCTCACTCCCCAAATGCCTGTGAGAGTCTTGTGCCTGCGCCAGGCACCCGTGCTTGGCCTGAGAAGCTGGCTGACACCTGTGCTCTGTCACAAATGGGTTTTCTAAAGACAGTGTAAGGCACCCATGAACATTTTTTGTTGTTTATTTGCACATGGTTTTCCACATGTAACAGTTTATCCACAGCAGCGCACACTTTCCTCACCTGCTGTTGTTTGGAAGTCCAAGCTGTGTCTTGGTTTGCAGGCATCTAAAATCTGACTGTAGTGCTGCTTTATTTGAAACTTTTGCTACTGAGAAAGTAATGTATCTGTCTCATGTGATTTAAAGGGTGGGCAGACATAAAGTAAATGTAAATATGCATTGTCTAAGAAAGCAATAGGCTACATTCTTGATCATAAACCTGAAAACATAGTTATAAATAAGAATGTTAAAAAAGGAAGACATGAGAGAAAACCAAAGATATATGTGAGATATTCTAGCTGTCTTCTAAACTTCTTCTGAGACATCTCTTAGCTGTTACAGCCAAGGGCTAATCAACAGGTCCAGGATGCTGCACTGTAGACTATAATAAATTGTGGGTTCTTTGCACACAATCTCTGTGTTGGAGTTTCTCTGACATTTAAGAGTTGTCAGGGTGACAATATGTATAAATGATATGTCAAAGCAGTTTTAGGATGTCTGCTTTCTTATTAATCCATTTAGGGAAATGTATTGTATTTGCAGCCTGGTTGGCTGCAAATATGCTGGAGACATTATAATGGATATATTGAATGTGCTTGTAATGTTGCTCAAGCCTGTCTAGGTTGGACTGTGCAAAGCCTCTCTTCATAGGGGAGGTGACTTTTTACAACAGCTGTATCCTGCTAATTACACTGCAGTCTCTTTCTGTCTCAGACAGAATGATTTGTAATGTGAACATTTCCTCCTTGTAGGAAAATGCAATTTACATATCATGAAAGGCAATATTTGTACAGCATTTTGGTCTCACAGGTAGACTTACAAGAAAGACACACAGCCAGCTCTCTATCTCCCTTAACATTAAAAACATTAAAATGCAACTTAGTATTTTGTGTTCCTTCTTTTCTTTCTCTGACTTTTGTCAGAGTTATTGGCAGGACTAATCACATTAAGTCAGATCATTACATTTAAAGAAGCATTCTTCTCACAGAGTCTTTCTGGGTTCCATACTGAAGTAGCATATTTCCCCATAACTATAAATCCATCATTTATTACACCATATTTAGCTGTTGTGGCCAGTTTTGGCCAACCTTTCACAGACCAACTTCACCAGGGACAGGAGAAACACAAGGTGGGTAAAAGACTAGAGTCATAGAGAAGTTACAGAATGAAGAGAGGATAGAAAGACAGAGTTGTTTTTTATTTGGAGAAGAATTAAATAGGAGAGTGCAGAAAAAAAAAAATATTTAGAGACCATGTTTCAGACTTGTCTTGTTTGAATTTTCTAATAGAACAAGAAAGTGATTACTTACCAAATAAAACACATAGTCAACAGCTGTGAAACTGAGAGTAGTATTTTTCACATGGGGCAAAACTAACCTGTGGAACTCTCGCAATGGAAAATATACTGAGACCGTAAGTTCGGTAGGACTCAGGGGAGGATGGAACTTTTTGGGTGGAGTTACACTGTACTCTCAACAACATCAACTGAAAGAATGGGGAACGTGTGCTCTAGAGATAAATCAAATAGATGATGTGGAGGGAGGGAGGCTAACCAGCATCAGTAAAACACTGATGCAGATTTTTAGCCTTAAATATCTACTTAAACCCTCTCAGGAAATCACTTTGTAAGCAAATACAAATCTCTGAAGATGTGCTCAAGTCAGTTGAAGTTGAAGCTTCATTATTTGTTTTTTTGATTATGTGCCTGGACACTTTTGCATAGTATGAGGCCTGGAATTGCAACATGCAGAGAGGTAATCTCAGCACCAAGTGTGTTTTCCACGAAATTATAAACCATGCAATATAGCAGAAAAAAACAGAACACATATATATCAAAAGACTTAACATTTGAAAGCAGTCCTCCCATTGCCACTGCCCTGGCTTGAGCTGATGAAACATCCAGCTTCCTAATATATATGGGATCGTGAGGAATCAGGGCGTGTTACTGACATGGGAGATAAAAGTGGGTGACTTACAATATGATAATTTATGTGGTTATAATACAAATTATTTTCTGCTATGCTCACTTGCATTCATTCTTGTGAATCTGAGGCTCAGTTCCAAGTTGTTCTTGAGACCCATGGTAAATCCCTAAGGCTTCTTCACATTGATATATGTGCTGAGGAGGGAAAGTCTGAAAAGAAAAATGAAAACACAATGAAGTATGCCTTTGATTGAGATTAATCATAAACCATTCTGACACAGTCATATCTTATGTATACTCAGAGTTGTTTTGACTTTAACATCCAGGTGTATTTTGACTCCTCCTCTCTTACTTAGCCTTTGAAGTCTTGTAATCTTCCTTAGTGCTGAACAGCAAAAAATTTTCCTGCAAGCCTGGAGGATCTTCTCTGTTCCCTTTTATCCATCTGTATTATCTGCAGCAGAAGTAGCAGTGATTCTAATTATGGAATTTCTGTAGTCATTAACATTTTATAAATGATCTGTTTCTTCTTTCAGATGGTCATATTCCAGCATCAGATAGTTTCTCACTCCCTCCTATTACTGGCAAATTATTAAGTGTTTGGCATTCTGCACCCAGTGAAGTCGCAAAAAACCTCCCTTCCCCCATTTGGTACATTTATGGATATCACTTTTTTTGTTAATCTCTTTCTTATATGTAGTTTGTTAATGCTTGTGGGCAGTATACAAGCAGACAGGAGAACATCAGAATGTTAGTATCTAAGTGACAAGAGAGCAGTAATGACTTCTGCTTGTTCTTCAGTGCCTTTCACCCAAAGGTTTCCAAATATTAAAAAAAAAAAAAAAAAATAAAAAAAAAAAAAAAAACACCAGAAACCCAAAACTCTCAACACTGATCAGGCAGTCATTGGCAGTCATTTTGGGTAGCAATTTCTTCATACCAGATGCATTGTACTTAATTTGGATTGGAAATAAAAAAATAAAAGAAAATTTCTCCAGGTGAAACACAGGAAAACCTCAAGATTCAAACACTTTAGTAAACTTCATGCTGAATGGGATAAAAAGAATGAAAGACAGGAAAGGCAGAATACAATGACCCTGGTTGTTGACAGTGTATAATGACATCACGCTAACATTTGCAACAAAGTCTTTGGTGGTTTTGAGTTACTTTCCCTGAAGCAGAGAAAACAATTTTGAGACTACAAAGTATCTGGAAGTGAGACCAGGCTGGCTGAACTTGTTATGCAGCTCTGCACACTGAAATGCAGTCATTTTGATGGTAATGCAATAGGATATGGTGTCTCTTCTGTTAAAGACTATTTTTTTCTGTCTAAAGTAAAAAACAAAACAAAACCCACAATTAATAATAGGAAGGGTGAAAATTTCTGTAAAATAAAATATACAGAGTTTTTTTTACTTTTCATGCAGTGACCCAGAAAGGGAGTAACAGGTGGAATGGAATATCTACACCACAGGTAAAGGCTTTTTCAATGAATGCAAACCACTGAACGCTAATTCTGGTGGTATTCAATGATTAGAGCATGTGATGAATAGATGACACTACTGCTTAAGGGTGAATTGTTTAAGATTCTCCCCGATTAGCAATAAAATATGACAAAGTTATATTTGATAAGATATAGGGGAAATAAGGTTGTAGTGAGATAAAAACATGTAGTTTGGCTCAGTGCTAACATACTTAAAATGATCAGAGAGAATGTCATTATCTAGGTATTGTCTTAATTGAGAAATAATACCATTTGGAGCAGTTGTACAATCCTCTACAAGATAAAAAAGGCTGTTTTTTAAGCAAAAGGACTTAAACCAATCCTGCTGCTTAAGGGGTTAGCAATAAGACATTACCTGGCAGTTAAATTGGGTGAAGCTTAATGTAGGTGGAATAGATTGACTAAAATGCAAACAGCTTATTTTTATCTATCTTATACACTGCCAGAGGAGGGAGAGCAGGGTCAGAAGTCTTTAAAATATATAGCATTAATTTAGATGAAGCCATATTATTCTTGTTTAATTTACACTGAAATATAGAAATTAAGGGCCACATTTAATCTAAGTGTAGTCCTCTAAAAGTTAGAATTGTAGTTTGGGGAATTTCTCTGTAGTGCTTCTGCAGTTAATGGAAGATTGGCCTAAGGGATCCACATCTGGATCCTGTCCAGACAGCAAAAATGTTCCTATTTTTTAAAGTAATTTTCAAGTAAACTGCTAAAATAATGAAATGTTTGCAGGCTATCTGTGAATATCTGTTTGGATGCTGGTTTGGACTGAGCTCTGTTGCATTTACCTCAGCAAAGCCAACTCGCATTCCCAACATTTGCCTTGTTAGCATTTCACGTCCTCCCTTTCTGTAGCCTTAATTGCACTAATAAGTTTTGTATGCTTCTGCCTGTCTTCTGCCTTTGGATTGTTATCTTCAGCTGATGCCCTGTTTGCTTTGTCAGACACAAAAGTATCATTCAAAAAAATGTCTCCCACAGATACGCCTTCTATGACCTTATTTTACACAGTGATGATATGAGTAGTAGTTCTTAAATGTTGGGATGACAAAAACTATTCTGAGTTCCTGGGTAACAAAACCAAGTTCTTTCCTCCTGTTTGACTGGCAAGAACTTACCTCAAGCTTAGTCATGCAGTGGTCTTAGATCCTTGTAGATTTAAAGCTGTGGTTTTAATTCTTTCATCTTATCTCATGCAAGCCTTCCAGGTATGATTCTGCTTCTCTACTTGGAACCTCCCTTGTTCATCTGAACAATCTGAAAAAGAGCACCAGATAAGCTTTTTGATGGAAAAAACAAACCAAGAAAAAGCTTGTCAGTTCCCATATATAGTCTTTTGCCTGGGGAATATATATGTTTTCTCAATTAGGATCCCTAAAGTTCCTTTAAATGCAGTAGCTATGCCCTATAGAGTGATTAAAGGCTTCAGCAAATAGGACCTGAGAGCCTTACAACCTTCGAGTCTCCTATAAATGCATTTGCTTACTGATTTTCCCTTTTCTTTAAGCATTTGTTGTTGTTGTTTTAATCCTCTTTAGAAAGTCAATCCTGGACAAATGCCATTAGTGGGGGAAAGACTGAGCAAACAGTAAGTCTTATGTTTACTTCTGATGAAGCGCTGGCTTATTCCTAGAGGTGTCTGAAAGAGCCAGAGAGCCTGGACTCAGTCTAAAGCTTTATTTTTTAGGTCTCCATGAGCAATACTCAGTTTGTTTTACATTTTGCACTGGAAATGCTAATATCCAAGCCAGGCTTAAACTGACACTGAAGAGTTATTTCTTTTCAGTGAGATACTACAGAAAACAACTATAACTTATCTGCAAGGTGGTTATACCACCAGTTAATCAGAAAAAAAATGTGGGCATTTGTGCTATTTATTTCCATTAGGTGGTATGGGACCTAGATTTATGTTTTGAAGCTTTGAGGAACTGTGTATTGCATTGCTGAAGGTGTTAGACTGTTCTATGAAAGAAAAGCAGCTGAAGAAATATATGCTGCTGCCTGAATTATTACACATATCTGAATAACAAGGCCCCAGCCACATTTGCCTCCTGCCTGTAACTGCAATAAAAGGTACTTTAATTTTAATTACTTAGAGCAAAATTCAAGTGATTTGTTAATATCAACAAAACCCTAGGACAGAATTATAATAATGTTTTATATACACTTGGGGGAATGCTGGTGGAAATAATGTGCAGGATATAAATCTACTTTCCTGCTGCTTCACAGTTCAGTGAATATTTAACCTGACATCCAGACCTGCATCTGCTGGGAGTGGGCGAGGGAAAAAGAGCACAAGCAGCCACCCCAGGGGGAAGGTTTCATTGTTCCAGATCTCGGGAGAATGAATCTGCCATCAGTGCGGAGGCTGGAGCCTGCCTAATGGAGGTTCAGTACTGTCAAGAGGGAGATGGATAGGCTGTCTCTTGCTCTCAGGTCCCTTATCCTACCATCATCCAGGCATCCGTCCAGTTCCTAGCAAAGATCAGAGCATGCCTTATCCTACTGTAAGTGACAGCAGAAGCTGATGCTCCCCCAGCGTTATGCTAAGACTATAGCGTACCAGCCAGGGGAGCCTCAGATGAAGTGCCAGTCTTCTCCTGGCTACTCCTACTTCATATCCATGTGCCATCCAGTGAACACTCCTGTGGCCATATCTGACAGGTTTGCTTTGCATAATGGGAGGGATACAAATCAACTGGATTCTCCAAAGAATTTATCCTGGTGGCCATGGCGAAAGGATCAGACTGCAGCCAAAGAACAAGTTGGAAGTCTCTTTGCACAAGGATATATGTTAACCCCAAACAGCACATTATAGGATAAGGAGCCTCCTTGTAATAGAAATCTGTGTTTTGAGTAGCCTGTTTTTCATTCCAGCTGAAAGGAATAGGATCTGCTGAATTCCCATGCTCTGTCCAAAGGACACGTGGACTTCCCTACCAATAGGCAGGTGCTTCAGTTTTCCCGAATTAACCCAATGTTCTTCTTATTTCTGATTCCAAGTGTGTTTTGTATTTGTGTTCTGATACTTCCCTGAACTATTGTCCATCTGTCTTTGGCTTGTCCTATCTGGTGGTCCTCTCTTTCGTTCTCTATCTTAGATACTTCTGCCTAATTCTTTGCCCACTTTTAGATTTCCTATGGATTCACAGCTTATTGTGACCATCCCTCCCTCTACTCTATAAGCTAATATTTTTAATTTGTCTACTTTAAAAAATTAATTTCCTTTTTAGCTGTTTTGCTATTACTGTTTTATCAGCAATGACAGTTCCAGTGTTGAGTGCATTGAGTGCAATGGCAAAATTAGTTGAAAAGAAAATCGTCTTGAGTCATGGGAATGTAAAACCATGTGCATAATCTTATTACAGATATCCCTGGTACTGTTAATTAATGATCCAGATTCATTCCCCAAAAGCATTAACCAAATCCAGTCTATAAGTTGAGGGATTAATGATAAGCAGCAGCAGGTCTTTATAAAGAGATGTCCTGTTATTTTGTAAAATACAGGGCTTATAGCATAGAATGACACATCTTCATGGCTCACAGCCATTGCCACATAAGCATGAAACATGAAGTTTCTACTCCAGCATTTCAAAAAATCATCATGCCTATTTTAACAAAAGCTGTACAGATTTAGCAATGACTGGCTAGCAAAAAATTGCAAGAACCCATTAGACCTGCTTTCTTCTCATACTGCAAGAGAAAAATGGACAAGATCCACCAAGCACATCCCAGCGAAGATTGTAGAAACCTCTGCTTTTTGCAACAATATGTAAATTGCAAACTCCTAAAAGTTGGCAGGAATCAAGTTGACAAAGGATAAAAGTTGTGTATCATACAGAACCTCCACAAACAGTGCACATACCTTGTGCCTCTGTGGGTGGGGGGGAAAGAAGGTATCTGTAGTAAATGTGTGCCATAGTATAGTTTCAACTAAAAACAGAGAGAAGCACAAGGGTGACTAAGAGAAACCACCACTTTCTCTTTCATCCTTTCCTGACATCCTGACTCCCAGGCTGTGGTTCCACTTATCTGATGAAATCAAAGGCAACCTATTAGACTATTTCATCAACATCTGGTCAGTATGTATGACATTTTTTAGAGCTAATCTGATATTCACTGAATTTCCAAACTGTAGAATTAAGAAAAACCCACAGTGCTTTTGCTTCTTTTAGACTGAAGTTCATCAAATAGAGAACGTAATGTTACAATCCTGCTTATTTATTCAAAGTATATCTGTTGGAAAAATATTCGTTTTCCTCAGTCTCATGACTGATTTTTGAGGGCCACTACAAATATAATGTTATGGTCTATGTAAAAGAGTGAATTCAGTGCAGGTTATTTGGGGTAGGTTATACTCTTTGCTGCCTGTGCATTCTTCTGACATGGCTGAACTGAAATCTGAGGAATCATTGTAGTTTTACATTGTTATGTAACTCCTGACTGTATCCATCGTCTTTCATATAAAGTACCTCCTTTCCAAAGGGACAGAGCAGCTCTCCTAACTTTCCAGCCACAACCTCAAGCTCATCTCCTGTCTTTAACTCTGCGCTCCAATCAAAACTCCCATGGCCTTGAAGCAGCCCAAAGGACTTGAACTTTTTCTGTGGTGTTTCCCATGAATATGAGGCAATAAACCTTTGCTACAGGTATTCATCTATTGTTCAACAATGCAGTTACAAGGTTAAAATCATTCACTCCATAAAGATATATAAGATTATTAATAAATTTATGAACACCTAGAATATTAAGAGAGGTACTTCTTGGTCTAAAAAATGCTGTTGCACTGTCATTTCAAAAACTGAGATTTAGTGTCTGACCCAAAGATTTTAATTATTCCTGCACTAGTGACAAACAACAGTAACAATACATTCACCTTCTGCACTCATTATCAATTCATCCCCTTTATTAAGAAAGGGTGATAAATTATAAATAGTAAGCCTGTTAAATATACTCCAAGTGTTTAATAACAATAATGCTCAGCTGTTCTCAGGACTTTTCAGCATAGGTTCTCAAAAGCACACTAAGGAAGAAGCCAGATTATGTCCCAGGATATTAATGAGTAACTTGTGGCAAAAACTTAACTCATGCCCTGTGTCACGGTAATGGCAGAACCTGAAATAGAGTGGGAGGATCGTAGTGCCACTGTTCGTAGCACACACCAGTAGGTACTTTTAGATTTATATAATAGACAGTCCCACCCCGGCGTTCTCTCACTTTTCCCAGTATCTGAAGGCAGGTATTCTTCTAGGAAGCAAGCTTATATTGCTGTGTCATATTATAATAAAATATCTTGGGCCCAACTATATTAAAATCTCCCTTAATAGCTGCTGAAAGAAGCAAGAGGAGAAGCCCCCCAAAAAGTGAGAAGTAGTCAGTGAGCTCAAGAAGAATCAATTGGTCTCTCCAAGAGTGGGAGACTGGAGTGATAAGGATTGCAGGGTAGGGAGGATGTCATTACAAATCACTTGGTGCTAAAAGGTTCATCCCATATAATGCCTTTTAAATAAAATCTACGCTTCAGGGAGGAACTCGGTGTGCCAAACTGAATGCTCTCTCTGAGGGCAATCAGCACAGCTACTTACGCTGAACCTTTCAGTGAGAGGTCCCAGGAAATTAACCTGTTGCTTCCGGGGATCTGACTTGCTGCTTCCCGAGAATTAACCCAGAAGTCCACTCTGCCAGACCTTGCTTGGAGCTCCGGTAAGGAAACAGGGCAGACTTGGAAAATTTGTAGAGAGGCTGTGCCCAGGGCGTTATTTTTTCATCATCATCTTGAATTCTTCTGGACATAGCACCAATAGTGTGCACAGGCAGAAATTTAGAATCACAGAGCAAATGGTAGGAGAGCTTGAGAGGTGTACAGCTTATGGACAGCTGCAGTGAATTTACTTGGAAGCTGTAAATTCTGAAGTTTAAGACACCTCCAGAAATCCCAGTACTAGCTATTAAGGATTGTGATGGACATGTACAATAAAAAAAAAGAACCCACAGTTAGATGTTTTTTGCTGTTTGTCTGTGTAACTTTATAAGTGAATGTGGCATTCAGTTCATATTGCAAGCTTTTTAGTATTAGCACTGGAAGAAATGTGACAAAGGAAAGACATGAAAGAGGAAAGGAAAAGATAATGCAAAGAAAAGAACAAAAGAAATACATAAAAAGTAAAAAGAAAGACAAATTGCGGAGTATATAGGGGAGAACAGGGAAAATGTAATTATTTAAAAGGTTTAAAATAGTCTTCATGATAAATGGACAATACAGGAAGAAGTCTGGACCTGGTAGCTCTTATTCATCTTTGGATTTTAGATAGGCAGCAATTTGCTTCCTGGCAAGTATCTAGCAAGTTATTTATATGAGCTGAAACCCTCTCCAGCCCACAGGCCACTGGGAAAGCTTACATCCTACCTAATTTTTGGTTCAAGCAGCTGGCAGTAAAAGTTAAATTTTACAGACATTGTAATTTTCATCTCAGAGCTGTCCATAAAAAAGGTGACTTGAAATACAGAATATATTTGCTCAGAGGTGTCTTTGCTGTTATTTTTTGAAAGATTTTTGGATGTCCCTTTTTCATCTCATTTTTTGTTCATTTCTTTCCTGATACTACTTGGGAGGGTAGTGCAGAACTCTGTAAATATTCAAGTGAGAAGGAGAAAAAAAAAATGGGAATCTGTCTTCAGTTCTCATGGTCTCTGTTTGTGTGTCGGAGGCTGGGAGCATATGCTTAATTTGCTCAGTCAATTCTGAAAGAGCCTTTTCTTTGAGGACGAAAGCTTTCCTCACAGAATGAACTTATTTCTTTTCTTTCTGAGCCAGAGTCTGAACAATAATTTTTTTTAATCTTCTTTTTGGTTTTCGATGTTTTAATTCTGTTTTCATATGTTCCAATGTTGGATTTTTTTCATCTATTTTTTTACAATGCTAGAAGCGTGAGCTACTGCCAAACATGGTCTTCTGGCCTTTGCATCTTTACTAGAGGAGTCAGGTCCTCCTAGCCTGGTATGTTACAGCGGTAGAAGTTTAACCCATTTACACACTGTTTCTGATGGTGGAAATCATGTGCAACTAAGTTTAAATGCACTTCATATCCAGTGCTTTACAAAGACAACTGGCCAGGTGTGGGCTGCTGGTGAAGAATATAGAGGTGATGCCCAGTTATTCTTAATGTGGTATGTATCCTAGGTAATGAGAGGCTTAATAAATAGTTGCTACTGAATCCTTGATATTTATGGCATCTTTTGTATGATTTGTGGTCATTAAGGTCTTGTAGTTAGACAGTGTCCCATGTACAAATAAGCAAGGAAGAGCAATTGCCTGATAAACCCAGGAGGGTCATTAGAAAAACTGCCAGGCTGTTAGGATATGAGAAGACTACTTTCTTGTCTCCAGCCACAACGGCATGGGGCAATGCTAGCTTTGGGAATTGACGTTTGAAATGGTTAAAAAGTGACAAGAGACAGAAGGAGGGTTGGTGGAGTTGTCAGAAGCAACTAGCAAAGAGCAGCTTCTACCAAGCAAAACTGTTGAGCCTGCTGGAGTTCCCAGGGAATAACAAACTGCAGAAAGACAAATGGGCATCTTAAGTGTTTTGCTGGTTTATTCCCTTCCGGTTTCTCCAGTGTTCCCACTACTAATACCAAGAAGTGCTATATATTTAGTAGTCTGATCACTGTATTTCATTATATGTCACAGGTCCTAAAGGCAAACCTTGCAGGTGGCCTCACTGAGCAATCACAGTCACCAGGTGATGGGTTGTTCCTGAGCTGCCTGGTCCAAAAGTGGGCAGTTCCTATAAACTGCACCTGAAGTGAAATGAAGACCGAGTCCGAGTGGCTTTGGGATGCCCTTGACCCCTGGCAGTGTCAGAAAGGTTTGAAGCAGCTTGGCAAACATCTGATTCCCTCATAAACGTAAGGCTTTGTTCACAAAACTTCACAATCCCATACCTGCCCATGGGCGCTGAATTAACCTTTCTTTAAAATTCAAAGTAACATAAAAATTGACAAAATATTTCCCTTCCAAAACATGGTTAAGACATGATTTTTTCCTGTCAAAATCCTAAAGCACAAATCTGAAAAATAAAGTTACATAGTCCAGTGTTGAAACTCTGAGACTAGTTGCTTCTTCGTACATTTTGTGGAATTCACCAGTATTATTTGAAATACATGTGGTTTTTATGCAGAAAACCATGAGAGTTTCTCAGAAAATATTGGAAACAGTTAAGATTTTATGAGATTTGGAAATAAAATCGTCAGTGTTGTCTCCTCCAGTAATGCTTACAGCAGTTATAAACAGGTTAAAAAACCTGTGAAGTTGATACTCTCACCAGGACTTTGCATCTGTGTCTAGGAATTGTTGGATATATGGTCATATATACAGTCTGCAGCATTGATGGGCAGCTCAGATTTGACTGTTTTCTGTAGCGCTGTATATCTGATCAAATTTGAAGAGAAGGCATTCAGGTAAAGCAGTAATTCTATAGCAGTCTCCGTTCCATGAAGTCTGGCAAACACCTCTAGCCAGACAGGTCTTAATCATTCCTCTTCCCTTCACTGCCTTGGACTGTGAATTCAAGATGTGATACTGAAAGTGACTGAACTCTTTTGGAATAAGGAAGATTGGAAAGACGTCATTCTTACAGCTAGGCTAATATTGCAGAGAAAGACTGTATGTAAATTTGACAAAAATGTGAATTTGTTCTGAGTGGAGATTGTGAATGTAGGAGGCGTGCAAACAGAATAGTGGTGGATGGTCACCAGACAGTGTATCTAAATGCAGGTTTCAGAATGATTGCAAGACAGCAAATATCACTTCCAAAATAGCTATTATTTGTGTTGGAAACGTGCTTTTGACATCTATGGGGTTTTTTTAGTTAGGAAATATAAACAGATTAGAAAGTTATTAGAAAGTAGCCAACAAAACTAACACAGCTCCTCACAAACAGACTAATAATTATTTGCAGAGAATATTCACCAAATAACTTCAGATAAACTAGAGGAAAGGATGCTCTGTTCCTGACAGATTATGGGCAGTGTAGGTTTCGTGCATATATTTGACTCCTGGCAGATGAATT
The DNA here is from genome assembly GCF_003259725.1 of Athene cunicularia. Lineage (NCBI taxonomy): Eukaryota > Metazoa > Chordata > Aves > Strigiformes > Strigidae > Athene > Athene cunicularia. The sequence continues at coordinate 81,789,433 of NW_020799097.1, forward strand.
CACTCTGGCATGAGATGGAGCCTATTAGGAAATTGGCTACACAAGTAAAAGTCCACACTCCATTTCCTTTAGGGTTGCTAAGCACAACAATTATTGCCCTCAGTGGTAAGGCAAGCACTTAAATTAATAAATGTCCTATTAATGAGTACACTAAACACAAAATGTCTGAACTGGAAAAATACCAACTGTACATGTTACCAACTGGGTGCATGTTTCATGTTGGTTAAACAAACTAATAGAAGTCAAAGTTGTAACACACATAACTATGAGAATTCAGTTTTGTCTTGAACCCACCTTTCTATGTCAGTAAGAAATCTTTCAGAAAAGCAGTGATGATATATGAGTTTAAAAGCAGTATGATGCTGGGTGTTAGCACACTCATATATAGGTTTATGTGTAAAAAATGCAACCCAGTGACTATAATTTCTTAATCTAACATGATGAAGGGTAACTAACTCATTACAAATTTTTAGTCTGACCTTCCCTTTTTCACATGAAGCATCCTTGCTCTTGATTAGAAATGAAAGTCTGCTTTCTCCAGTTTTCAAGCTTTGAGAGTTTCCTATCCACATTTGTAAACTGTCTGCAGCCCAGATATCCATCAGCTTCTCCTCCTCCTCTCCATCCTGGGAATGGTGTTGTAAAGGATAAAAGACATAAATTTGACTTGAAATTTTACCCTGAGTGCATCAGTTTTGCATTGCTTACACTGTAAGAAGCCTACTGTAAATTAAATTAAATGTAATCCAGCAGCAAATGTGTTAAGGCTTAGGGAGGTGGGGAGGCTGCAGCATGTTACAAGTTATGGAAAGTAACAAGCCTGCTGCCAAATGCAGCTCTCGCTGTAGAAGCCCTGCAATACAGTCCTCAGGCATTCTAGTCTTCCTTAAACAAATTGTTATTGTGAACAAAATGTTATTGTGATATGTGGCTGATATTTTTATGCACAGTGCAAGACGGGGGCCCAGTGTGGATCTCTGGTGAAAGTGTGTGTGCCTGTAAGGGCAGCAAAAGAAATCATAGACTGACTGAAAGTGCTCTGGGATCAGGGTCAAGCAGAGCCGTACCAGACTGCGTCTGATACCCCAGTAAGCTTCACACATGCATTTCCAAAAGCCTGCAGGTGGTCGGATGTCCTATCCCCAATTTGAAACCAGTTGTAGTTGGCTATTAATTGTCCTTGGTGCCTTTAAAAGCTTCTCTGGGGTGACTAAACTTAATACAAGGAGTCTTGAGTGCAGTGGTTGTGCAAGGCATCATCAGAGGAGGAAGGAGGACAGGAGGTTTGAAGGCTTAGATGCCTCCTAGCTCTCTGGCAGCACCAGCTGGCAGAGGTGTGCCAGTCTCTGCTAAGCAGTGCGCTTGGACACCACCCTCATCTAGGCAAATGGAGGACCAGCTAGCCACAGGAGATAGTTACTGCTGTGCAAGTCTTCAATGTTTGGAGTTATAGGCCTAAATAAAACATTGCAAATGTGAAACACGTTAATAACTCCACAAATCCTGCAATATTAAATACATCGCAGAGTTAAAATAACATGCCATTAAAAAAATAACTGATCCTGTTTTCAGTGTGATTCTCTAGGTAAGCAGCACTATCCTCCGAGTAAAATAATGTACTTACTATGTTTTTCCTTTAAAAAATAAGAGAGCATAAACCTTGCATAAAGGGTATAAGAGTCCAGCAACAAAGACTTCCTAATAAATAGCCTTTTAATTCTTATGAGTGTCCCACTGATTACAAGATAGAGCTAGTAGAGAAGTCTGATTGTCCTGCCTTGCACAACCTCTAGGAAAGTAGCTGAAATCTGGATGTAAAATGCTGGTTTAGTAGTCTCCTGCTTACATAGCAGAGGCTCAGATGATCCTGAGAGGTAAGCTCAGAGCAGAAGCCAGCCAGGGTTATCCAGGTTCTGTTCCTCACTGATGTTACTTTGTCATCTGAATCTGAGAGAGTCACTTAAATTCTGTGGCTGTATTTTACCCACCAGCAAGCCTGAAGTTTCTTCACAGAGGCAGTGTAAAATGAATTAACATTTTGTAATGTGCTTTGAAATCTTCAGATAAAAGGCACTGCTACACTGCAAAACATTTCATGGACAACCATTCGAGGTGAGATCTGCTTCTTTTTATGTAACTTCTTTCAAAGATCAGAAACTAATTGGACTTTGAGATTAAATAGTGCAGTGAAACACGATGGACTGACAGTTTCCAACGTGCCTATGATCTGTAACATCACAGGAAGCCGAATGGATCAGATAATTCTACTGAGAAGGCCTGGAAATAACCATAAAACCCATTTCTTTTTTCATTTGACCAAGCCGAGCTTTTGTGGTCTTACCACTGAGCACATGAATATACCCCTCCAGAAGGATCCCTTCGAAAGGAGCCTAATGATATTTTTATAAAGCTCATCCCAAAGGCTGACACAGAAGAGGCATAGGAAGTGCTTCATCAGACTGCAGATCACCAGATGAGGCCTGTGCAAACGAATAGTCCGGATCTGACCCACCGGGAGAGCTCGCCTCTTAAATATAAAGAGCTGTCTGGCTGGCACAAGTAAGGTGGTGTTTTCCCACGGTTTGCTAAACAGTCTGTTGGGGCTGCTTTTCAATAGCTAGTATTTATATAATTAACAAATACTTTGGTATGTTTGTGGAGTATTGATAGCTGCCCAGTCTTGTTTGCAAAGTGCACTCATTTTAATTTGACCAAATCTTAAGAAAGGTTGAGTATTTGAGTCTTTGTCTGCTGACACATCTCATATTGGAACCTGGTAGATGTGCTAAGTATTTTCATACCCACAGAAGAAATGACTAGGAGTAAAGGGTGCTGAGCTCACCGTGCTCAGCATCTCGTGAAAGATGGTTCTTTGCTTATAGCGGTAACAATCGTGTTTCATATTCTTTCATTAGGATGTGTTCTCTCCTGGATCCACTTGCATTAAGCCTTGTTAATTAATACCAGTTAGACTTCTGCATATTGACAGAAGGGTAAATCTACCACGTTGTTGGTATGTCATGACTGGGGGTCTTAAAATTGTTGCTGAAAAAAAGCCCACCATAAGAAGTTGCTACATATGAGCAGCATCCAGTTGGGAAACACCACATTTATTTAACTTGGGTGGAGGTATAGAGATATTTTGTTTCCTGCCTCAAAAAGAAGTTGGTAAACGGTGTTAAGAACACTGTAGCGTATGGGTCACGCAGCTCCGCCACCGCGGGGCATCGCCGGCGCCCACCCCTGTCCGCCGCCCCTCTCGGCTCCGGCTCCTTCCTCCCCCATGCTCCAGAGGCAAAGCTCTGCTCCTAGAGCTCCCCCCGGGGCCGGGAGCAGCCCCCAAGCCCCTGGGCAAACCTGCCAGGCGGGACCCCTGGCAGGAGGAAAGGGAGGGTGCTGGACGGGTTTGACCCCCCGATGGGAGGGACACTGCCCCGTGTGCCAACCATCTGTCCTGATCTCTGGTTACCAATCTCAGCTGCATAGTAGCCGTGGGGTTGGGTGTCCGTGGCTGGGAGGGACATTAGGACCCCCCCAGCAGTGGGGGGTTGATAGACCTTCAGGGACCATGGAGACCTTTGGAGACTTTCAGGGATCACGGCTGGGGACCTTGAAGAGAGCAGGGGTGTGCTCAGGAGGGTTTCCCAGAGAGCTCTGAAGCTCTGGGCATAGCTAGTGGGGAGGTCTGGCGCAAAGAGCTGCGATCTTGGATAGAAACCTGTAGGCCATGCCCTAGGGAGGCAGAGCAGGTTAGATGGGGGGTGTGATGTGGAGGCAGAAGGAACAGAAGGAAGGTGCAGATCAGGGAGAGGAGCCCATGTGAGGGGAGAATATGGACAGTTCCTGAAGGAGGGTAGAAGAAGAAGCCACTGGTTTGGGGGATCTACTGGGGAATGTGGTCCTTTGTTGGGAGAATGGGACTGGTGAGAGGAAAAAGGTTGTCAGAAAGGAATGGAGGGAGGGGAGGCAGAAGGGGGTGAGCAAGATGAGGCATAGAGGAACAACTCAAAGAGAATGATTGAACAATAAGAGGTAAAATATGAATGTGAGACTCCATAGAAAGCTTATGCAGAAGAAAAAAAAAAAAGTAATACTGAAAAACTGAGGAACAAAGAAAGGAAAAGAAAAAATAGTAGCAATAGGTCTGTGGAAGAGAAAGTGAGAAAATGCAGAAATGCCTAAGAGGGAGAAAGGAACTAAAATCAGCCAGTAAAAGTGGAAAATCAGGAATACCTGGAGGCTGTTATTTCAGTTCATGGAGAATACAGCTGTTGCATTCCCCCAACATAAAAATCATCTGCTGTAGAGATAGGAAAAGGGATCTCAGTTTTCTGACCAAAAGAAGAGCAGTCCTGATCTTCATTACACTATAATTAGAATTTTAAAAAGCCCTTGGAGTAAGCCCCATGCACAGTAGAGTGTTTCTCTCAAGGTTCACATTGGAGGCTGCTCTGGGCAGTGAGCACGTCTCCCTTTCTTTTGGTGCACTGCACGTGCTTTATGAATCAAAAATAATAATAACCCACCAGGTTCCAGCTTTGAAATGTGGGTCATCTCATTCCTCTTCTATCAGTTCAAATACAGTTTATTACCAACCTTATATAGAAACAGAAGTAATACAATCTTTCCCTGTACTGTAAAATTGAATCCTTTCAAGCCTTTCCATGTTTTCTCTGTCTACCAGCTCTCAGACACCTTATTACTGCACACCCGGGACTTTATTAACTTAGTTGGACTTTTCCTTCTTTGCTTCAGATTCTTTTTTCCTTTATCATCAGTGGTAAAATCTAAATTGCCTTGATGGTGTATGATAGGGCCCAGAGGTTGTACAGAGGCAGGTAAGAGTTTCCTTTGTTATTTGCTTCCTTTTAATGAAACCAACTGGCTTTGTTTGAGAGCTTCTTTTTCCAAATCAATTGACAACATTTCCTTTCAGACTAATATTGACTAATTTTGCCAGCTGGTGTTTAGAGCTGTATGAAAAAGCCAAGATGTAGTTACAGGCAAAAATAAAGTGCGGCAGTGGGCATGCTGTGGACTGCTTGCTTCCCTTGGTCTGGCTGCCATACCTCTGACAAAGATTTACCTTCCTAAAGTTCTCTGGTAGCCCAAGTCCCTTGCAAAGAGCCAATGCTGCAAGAGCAAGACAGCAAAAACTTTCCTCTGCTTCATAGTTATGATTATTTTCTCCCCTATCAACCACCATCAAAGCATTTCAAGGATCTTTGGCAGAACCACAAGGAATGTTTCACTCTAGGATAGTTAGCCAAGAGGAGCCTTTCATTGATATGCATTGCTGTAAAGCCTTCCAGCATTCCCTCTATTTTCCTGTCAGTGCAGTAGTTTCTTTGCTTTAAAAGGGAGATAAGGACTTTGTGCGCCTTCAGAAGCGTGACTGTCATTTCAAATTATTTCAGAGATTGAATCATCAGTATGCTCTGAGCCTGCTGTACCAGCACTTTTCAAGACAACTGTATCTACATGCATCACTCAGGCAGGCAGTAACCATATCATGTGTTTTCTGTGCCTGGTACCATTGCACACACTTCGTATTTTGAGAAATGTAGGCTCAGTGCCCGATTTGTGCTTGTTCATCTTCGTGTTGTTGTTTCTGTCACTAATGTCCACCCATACCTCAGTGGCCATTCCTCTCAGACCAGCCAATTGACTGGTTTCACCCTGTTTGTATATGAAAGCACAGCGTGCTTTGAGGACTGACTTCCCTTCCTTGGGAAGGTAAATATTTCCTTCCCTGCTCTGCATCTTGGGTTCTTCCAGAGAAAGGTAATATCAGCGTTCATGAGGAGCTGCAAGACAATCACCTTGCCAGAGAAAACCCATCCTCCACTTAATTAGCCCCTACTTAGAACTACTTATTCCCAGACTTCCAGCACCAAGGAAATGGTATGGCAGCCTCCCAATATAGCACTTTCCTTTGCCCTTTTCTGTCAGGAATAGTGACTGGTGATACTCAAAGTTGCTTATAAGGCACATGATAGCTCTCTGCTTTCAATTATTACATGTAAATGTCTAAACTGGGTTGCTGTGGAACCAGATTCTGCCACATGCTCAGCTGGAGTAACCTTGTCTGCCGCACTGGAGTTACAGGAAATTTGTACAAGTACAAATGAGAAATTAGTTTGGCCTTTAGTGTATTTGCATGCCTGCAAGGAACTTCACAAGTGTATCAACACTGTAATCACTTTAATAATAAATCTTTTTCACTTCTTTAGCAAGGACAAACTGAAGATCCCAAGCACAGCAGAAACTTTCATGAGTAGCTGTCTGCTGCCTTAAGAGATGCAATTCTTATTATCCGCATTTTGCAGATGGAGCTGCCAAGAAACTGCAGAAGGAAGCAACTTGTATAAAAACGAACAGCACATCTTTTCACAAGGCAGGCAAGAAGAGACCTACAGTAGATAGGAATGGACCCCCAAACTTCCCACACATTTTCTGGCCACGGGAGGGCACTGCCACAAATGGATGCAATAGGGGTCTGAAATCAGGGATACTGAAATCAGTGACTTCAGGTTAATACTAAAACTTCTCCTTGGGAAATAAGCTCAAATGCTGCATAAATATGTATCTGGATAAATGCTGCGTAGCTCTTAGCAGTGTTCTGCTGGTGGCATCTAGAGGTTTTGGTAGTCTGGTAGTCCTTGCTTGTACTTTGAGTGTTAGGGCAGACCTTGTGAAAACCTCACCCAGGAGTTAGCATCTGCAGAAGCAAGAATTGTGCCCAGTGGTCTTTTTTTTTTTGTGAGCTGTACATTATAGAAACATTCAGTGCTTGTAAGTTCTAGAAAAGAGAAGCAGCTGAAGAGCAGGAGAGGCTGGTGGTTCAGTGGCTCAGCAGGGCTGTGGGTTTGTGTGGGCTTCCCCACTGAAGAGGCCTTTGCAAGGAATGTGTGCTGGCTTCTGCGTGGAGTAATTAGCTTGCAAAATGTTCGCTTGTGTTCAGGCTGTCTTTCTGCATAGAAGACAGTCTTCAATGTGAACATTCACAATCAGGGCAGAGACCATCACACCCACCTTGTGCTCACTCCATAGCTGTGGTAGCAGCTTTCGCTTACTCCTAACTGGAGCTGGGATGGAGGGAATGCTCTAGGGATGAAGGTAATGGTAGCACATTTGTGTGCAGCTACAGGAATGAATGGGGGTGTAAATTTGCTGTGGGGCTGCTTCTCCATGGTACCTGCCAGGGTGCACTCTGTTATTACAGAGTGAAGTCAGTGTGACTTATTCCCCTGACAGAAGAGCGGTAGGTACCCTCTGCCATGTTTACTGTGGGGACTGAGTGTTAGGTGCACATAGGCAGTAATTGCACTCTGGCTTTGCTCCAGGGCAACTTTTGCCCCATTCTCCTTTTCTTTGCAGTATTTGCAGTTAACACAACAGTGTATTTGACCAGATATCCAAAATCTTGTTCCAAAGACGTGAGGAGTTTCTTGTTGCATAACACCTGGCTCCCTTCCCAAATGGCACCGTGCTTTCTTAGGCTTTAAACAGCCTCAAAATGAGCCGCTCTTAGCTGTGCTAGGCTTACGCACTGGGGATTCCCGCCAGCTCATCTTTGATCAAGTCCCACTGGTTATTTCGTGTACCATCTCGCCTGTGCAAACCCCTAAGCTCCAGGTTTGGAGGTAACTCATTACTTCTGCACTTTGTGTCCCCTCCCCAAATGATATAAAAATAAAATGAGACCATTTTGATGTTACAAAACTAATGCCAGAGCAGGAGCTTTAATGCATCATGAAGCAGAAAGATAAGTTATTAAAGATTTATTCAAGCTTCCTTACTTTAGTGGCTGAAATGAGCCAGTATGTACACACTATGGACAAACATCAGTTTCATTTACCGTGACAGAACTTCAGAATAACAGCAACCATTGGATCATCTTCTCAGACCTTCTGTAGATCACAGACCATCACATTTCACCCACTTATCCTTAAATGAAGCAAGGTGCATTTGCTAGTTGTCTTGAATCAATTTAGGCATTTGCTCTCAAAAATAAGTAGATTATGAATCCATCTATTTATTTATAATTTCCCCCATGAGAAGTTGGAACAAGAACTAATAAAAAATAAATATTAAGTCACCAGATCTCAGCATTCATTGTCTCCTATTTTCATTTTGTAAAATAAATGTTGTCCCTCTTTCCTAATGGCTGACAATTATAAGCAGTAGGATTTGTAGCACAGAAGCAGTTTAGTTTAAGAGCCAACATTCAGAAAAGACTGGTAGTTCAGCATAAAAGTCTGTGATAGCTCAACATGTATTCTCCAGCAATTTCCCAGTTATAAGCCCCATATATAACATTATTTATGCTGTAGCTTTCCTAACACATTATACTCAGCACAGCACATTTACTTATATACTAAGTGGCTTGGTACTTGGCTGGAGTACCATCGCCAACCTTTAGTCCACAGCCCAGTTAATCTTTGTTAATTATAAACCGTGAGATGCCACTGCAGACCTGGATAGCATCCTGCGGAAGCAGGAATCTGGCCAATAAAAGAGTAGATTTACTTTGTAATCTTCACTGAGTTTTGCTGGCAGCCACTGCAGTTGTAAGATCAAAGGCAACAAGAAACAAGGTGTTCTTAGCAGTGCAGAGATGGCTTGTTTTTAGGCAGAGCTGCCCAACAAATGTGTAGGCGCTGTGTGTTGGAGAAGCCAGGAACCACTGCCAATGTTAACTGCCCAGTGTGAGGAACCTGGATCCACTCTACCTAGGCATAATGCAGGAGTACCTAGCCTGGAAATTTTGTGAGTCCTACTCAAGGCATGATTTTCACCATGGGATCTAGCACCCTTTGATTATACAAAATTTGTATGTTGACTCTTCTGGAAGTAATAGATTACATTTTGCTCAGTATCACTAAAAAAAAAAAAAAAAAAAAAAAAAAAAAAAAAAAGCTGAGCCTTGTAATTCAGTCATGGAGAATACAGAAATGAAGAGGTATGATCTAGAAATGCCTCTTCCACAATCACCTCAAATTCCCTAGTGCAACTCTCAGTATTTATGGCTGAAAAAGGCACGAGCCTGTCTTCTGTAGCTGGTTGAAAGAAGTGAGGAATAGCGGGTTGCAAAAGCCTTTCTCACTGAAAAGGGGAAGAGGCAAGTATCAGAGAGAAAATAGAAACTAGAATTTTTGCATGTAATGTGTTTTTGCTCAGAGTTATACTGAGTGCCTTGGTGCCAGCATGAGTCTAGCCAAACCTAGCTTTTTTATCAAAGGAGACCTAGCTTTTGTTGAGCATGCTGGTGAGAGGTGAGGAGGTATCCTCTTTTTTCTTCTGCTAGATCCTTGAGCAGCAAATCATGTGGGCAGTTTTCTGGATATATGTGCATTACTCCAACCGCTGTGAACACACCCAAGTCCATGTCAAGTCCACACTAATATCTGGCTATTGGTTGACAGAGAACAGATGCTCCAACTATCTTGTTCTGAACTTAGTACCTGAAAAAAATCATTGTGTGTGAGGTTCAATAGCACGTTAACCCTTTAGCTTCTAAGAGAACAGTCGAGTTAGAATTCTATATGCAAGAAACCAATGGGCTATACCAAAATCTCTGTCTAAAACTGTTTTAAAGCCAAGCAGCTCTGAATTTTTGAAAGCTCCATAAGGGAGAACGAACATCATCTTGGTTCTGATAAAATGCAGCCAGCATAGCCTCCACAGTTAACATGTATACACTTACCTTTTAATATAAACACCTGTATATATGTACTGATATAAATGTGCATATATATTAGCATAAGTAGTGGAATTCCCTTGGAGATAAAACTATTACTCAAGAGAGGCGTGTGGTACTCAAATGTCTAGCTAATTAATATGATATTTTCCTGCAGAGAATCCAGTCTGTTTTTTTCCACCAGATCAGACTATCATCTCTCTCAAACCTTTGTTCAGCATGCTATTTGCACAGACTCTGAAAAATTTGTCCAGACTATAGTTTTGGTCATAGCTTATTTTTGTTCTAATGGAACAAATGCTTACATGGAGATGCTGGGCTTCTCAAAGTAAATGGTGAAACTCTCAGTGACCTCACTAGGTAACTCACTGAAAGCTTCAGTCCAATTTTTATTCAAGAAAGGAATGCAGAATAATGAAAAAAACCCAACTCTTTTTCCATACTATTGAGAATATGAATTTCATAATCAGAATTATTCTTTACATGTTTTTATAGCTGTTACTTTCCAGCACCTCAATGGTGGTACTGTTATAAGCACCCAGCATCTTTTGTTTTCACTCTGGACTTCAGTCATGCATTCTGATTAATAAAAAGGACAGTACTTTGGGGAGCTCACCACCCCACAAAATTCGAAGTGGAATATCACGTTTTAATGAGGCCCATTCAAATGCAGCACTTGTAGTAGAATTTCTAAGCAGTTGCCTCTGAAGATAAATTAAATGGATTAAAGTTCAAATTGCTGCAGTATGGAGTTAATTTTTCAGCTCTCTCTGTATCACTAACAGGATTATATTGTGCAGGAAGCCTTGCTGGAGTATTTGACAGAGGAAGAAAGGCATATGTATGCTAAGGAAGAGAATTTAGCATATTTTCAGCAAATACATGCAGATTATTTAGTTCCAACTCTTAGTAAGCTTAGGTATAATATTTAGCACAGGATAAAAGAGGAATCCATATATGATAACCATCAGTGATACATAACAGTGTATCTGTGAGTACTTTAGGATCTGGGAGTGCTTGTTACAAGAAACTCATGCCTCTTTGGTACAAATTAAGCTAGATGGATACTCTGGTGGTATCAGTGATATGGGACAGATTTCCACAGACAAGAGGACAGGAGAATCATCTTGATTGCCTGTAAGACAACAGACCTATTTCCTGCCCTGTGGAAATTAAAGTGAGATGATCAGATAGGTTTGAATATCCTGCATAGGTTATTGTAACACTTCACTTTGTATAATTAGTTAATTTGTATTACAAATTCCAATAGCAGAAGAGGGTCTGAACTCAGAATGCATTTGTCTTGCTTTGAATCTGTGTTCATGCAGTTTTCCTCATTTTCAGATACCTACATCCCTTATTCTAGAGCTTCAAGCAAATTCAGACCTTCTGACCTAATAGGTTAATACCCTGGTTTTATTCTTTAAAATAACCTCTACTATGGATCTATCTGCTGTATTGATTTATTCTTAATTTAGTCATGCCATGCCATGATCAAATTAAGTAAAATTATTTTTAGCTGTTACTGTAAAAGCAAAGTATTTAAAGAAGTGCTTTAAACTTTTTGTTTCCCACATAGCACTACACATCCATATGTGCCATGCCATTTTGACCAAATATTCTCATTTAATAAGTGATTTAATAAAGGTTTATGGGATTTTGTCATTCTTCCATTGTGATACATTTATTGGTATTAATTAAAATATATACTGCTAGTCTGTTAGATCTTCACCACCAACCACAGTTGGAAAGTTGGGGAAATGTGTGTAAACCCAAAATCACTGCAACACTAAGCATTGCAGTCCCACCCGCCAGCCACCCATGGGGACTCACAGCTTCTCTGTAGGAGCCCAAAAGCAATTTTCTCAAAAATCACACACACCCCTGCTGTACCCAACCAAAGGTCTGTCTGGTCCTGTCTCCAGCTTGGTAGAATTGTTCGGGCAGGTGTATTTTCTAGCCCAAGATCTATTGCAGTGTGGGTGTGCTGACAGCTGCAGTTTCCCCAGATGTAGGAAACAACTTTTTTCTCTGTTTTATGCTCTGTTCCTAGTAATTTTTGGCAGTTATTTTGCTTTTGCGGCTGCTCCTGAACACTGAGTTGCCCTTTTTGTGGAGCAGCCTTTGAAGGGCTCAGGATCCCTGGTGTCAATGGGCAGAGCCCATCGCTGAGTGTGCAGCATGTGGGTTGTTTGTTTATTCCCACCTGCACCTCTTTATCGTCACACTTCTCCATCTGCTGATTTATGACCCAGTCACAGAGCCTGTCATCCCTCACAGCTGGCCCTTACCCTTGCTGACCTGCCTAACTTCATGTCATTAGGAAACTTTGTCACCTCAACGGCCTGCCCTCCTGGTCAGGTTACCTGTGGTTATGGTGAAACGTGCAGGTCCCACAGCAGACCCCAGCTACTTCCCCCACTGCTGTATTTACTCCTCACTGGTTTCCTATCTTGCACTGAGCCTTTTATCCATTCCAGCACCTTCCCTGGCTGCTTGTTTTCTGTAAGGCCCTGTAGAGTGGGATTTTGTCAGAAGCCTTTCAAAAACCTAGAAAGTAGAACTGCAGCTCCTTTATCAATGTGCCTGTTGACCCCTGTCAGAGGACACCAGTGAGGCTGCAGGATGAATCATCTAGCTTGCCCGGTAGGTAACGCTGAGCAGAGACCTGTGCTTTATGCCATGCGAGGATGCCTGTTCCTCACTATTGCTCACTCTCTCTAGCACTTAGCATTCTGTTTCAGAGTTGAGTTGACAGCTAAGTGACTGAACCCTTTCCTTCAAAAAATGGAGATGGAGTGTTTGCTCTTCTTCCGTAGCTCAGTGTGTAGAGCAGCCTAGAAGGAGCAGGGTTCCTGTCTGCTCAAGAGGGTGCCCTAATCCACAGACCCTCCAAGGCCAGGGGAACCCAGATACCGGCAAAGCTGGTCTGCTCAAAATAGAATACATCCTTATTTATTGGGAAAGCATGAAGTGAGGAGGTCATTTGCTTAGAGGAGGAAAAGTGAGGCTCTAGGCCTTGTTCCAATGACTACATCAAATACAGAATGGAACTATTTCTTGGAGATGACTCTTAAAATGAGAGATGGAAACTCTCAAATGTGTCTTTAAATCCTGACAGGACCTGGGTGTAAGAGAGGCACAAACCTGCTTGCGAGTCAAGGTGCTTAGGCATGCCCAGGAACAGATTCTTTGGCACCTGAGGAGCTTCAGTGGGACTGGGAGGTGGATACAGCTGGTGCAAGCAGCCTTGGAAAAGCTAAAGCTAGTTTGGAGAAGGAGAGAATGTCCCTTGATGCAGAAGTTGGGCTGTGCATGCTCTCATTACTGATCTGTGCAGCAGAAATGTAGGCCTTTGGAAAGGTTGGTACATGGACACTGCTGGCTTCCAAAATGAAATTTTAACTATTCCTTACAACCAGCTGTCAGGATGACCTGTGAAAGGAGAGGTCATCATTGACAATGACATGAGAAAACTGTACTAGCTACTAAGTGATCTGCCAGGCAACAGATGAGTCCCTAAGACCTCTTTCTTTAACCTGACCAACTGTGAAGAAAATGCCTGGGCAACATATCTGAATAATACCAACATTTCAGATTTAGGCAACTACAGTGGCAATTAGAGATGTAAATCACTTTGTGGATTTGACACTTCATCTTCTCGTTACAGGATGATGCCTCAGCTGTTTTTTTCACAGCTTAGCTCAAAAATCCTGGACAGCTAAATAATGCATAGCTAGTGTCATGGACAGGAATGGGATAAGAACACTTTTGACGAGTTTAGGAGTCTGCTACTGAAGCAAATAGTATTGTGTGTCCAGAAAACCACCACCACTAGTCACTGTCTATGTACTTAGGTATGTTTGTAACTAGTAAATAATTGTGTTGGAACTAATGGTTTCCCACTCATCTCTCTGTGTCGTAGTTACTGGGAGAAGAGGAAGTCACACAGCATTCAAGGTTGTGAGAATATACCTTGTTCAGTGTCCAGCTCCAATCCCCCTGTATGTCACTGGTTTGTAGATCTCTTACCACGCTGAAGGTCAGGCCCTGTCCTACAGGACGTGCCTCAGTTCCTTCTCCCCAGTTTATGATAAGCATATAATATTTTTGCAAGCTTTACAAACTTGTTCTGTGCAATGCCCAAGCAGCCACAAAACATTTGAGAGGCTGGGAAAATAGAAATGCTTTGAGGATGGCTCATTTGTAATTGTCACAGAGAACTGTGAGGATTCTTCCTTTTGTCAGATTTTTGTTTTTCCAGAAGCCTGATTTAAAGAGCTGTTTAAGAATATGCTTATGTTGGAGCACATTCATAGCCTGGGGAAGCTGGTGGAGTTGTGCATTACCAGCAGGCACATGTTTCAGTCCCTAGTAGGCAGGACCTTGGTCTGTGAGGGTCACTTCCTCACTCTGAAGGGTTGGCAAGGGCACCCAGCACTTTTGTAATACTTCTTTCACCCATTAGCTGGCTAGGTAGCAACATCTAAAACAGCTGATTGGTGACAGCTAAATATGTTTGTGTGGCGGGGCCCAGCTCTGAGCCTACCAGTGCTGTCTATGGTGGCTTTACTCTCTGTTCCTGACAGTACCGGTGGAGAGGTGGGACTCATCTCACCCAGCTTCAGACACCTACGCTAGAGACATCTACTTCTGAGCTTGTCGCCCCAGACTGTTTAGAGCTGGTGGAAAGAAACAAGCACTTGGAGAGGGTGATTCATCTGGCTTGTTTTAATCGTCTACTTTAGGAGGAGATAAATCGTGCTATGGAAATGTCTTTTTTCTGTCTACTAACTATGCAGAAAGTGTAAATGACTGTCTCAGATACACAAGTCGGCACAACAGATGTCTCAAACTGAGCAGATGAATGCCACCCTTGGTTTTTATCAGTATCACATTTTTAACATATACAGTGAGGTACGGTATGGTCCTATGATAAGCCTTTAACTGGCTAGCTGTGCACAGGAGTCATATGCTTTAAAGCCCTTCTGAAGTGGTCTGGACAGGCTATTTAAAGGCGTTACCACTGCTGATGTAGATTTTCTCTAACCTACTGCAAGCATCTGTAGTCAATAAGAAAAGGCACATCATGTAAGGCATCTACCTTCCATGGGGTGTGTAGTGCCTTCCAGTGCCTTTTTTCCTCCATGGCCTCAGCTGGGAGAGGGGGTGAGTAGCTCAGGTTTAGATGTCCCTACCACAGGTATCTGAAGTTAGCTGAGAGGGGTCTCACCCATAATGGAGGAAACAGAAGGATGGCTGTTTTCTGGGGTTGGGGAACCCTGTGAGTAATGGCATTGGCAGTAGCATTGGAGGTGATTTCCTTCCATTGTTTCTGAATGCCATAGGAGAGAGGTTGGCTGAAAGGGAGGGAGGAAGAGTGGTTCCAGTTGGGATTTATGAAACAGGAAAATGAATGAACAAAAGGGAGAATGAAAAGCCAAAATTAGTAAAAGCAAGATAGGCATTTTTCCTCTATCTCAGCATCTTCATTTACTCTTTTGGGGGACACAGTAGCATACAGAGCAGTCTGCTGCAAGGAGTAAAGGAAGAAACCCATTAAAAGTCTGGAGGAGGATTTCCAGAAATAAAATTCTTTAGAGTCCTGCCTCATCCATTCTGAGAAGCCATTTTGCCATCTTTAAATTCATGTATATTCTGTTGCGAGCTGGCCCTTGAGCAGTGCTGGAAAGAGAGTGAGGATCTTCTCATCCGTGTATGGGTTTGATGTCACCCTATCTGTGCACCTGCAACTTGGGTGACAAAAACTATCCCCATGGGGACACAGGGACTGGGCAGGGAAAGGTACAGCTCTGGGTGTTTATCATGCTAGCTGGCAG
Organism: Athene cunicularia; assembly: GCF_003259725.1. NCBI lineage: Eukaryota > Metazoa > Chordata > Aves > Strigiformes > Strigidae > Athene > Athene cunicularia. Next base: position 81,804,976 of record NW_020799097.1, read on the forward strand.
GCAAGTTTTCAACGTGGTAGGTGGGAGGATGGGACAACATGGATCCCATTTCCAAAGACAGTCTGGTTTGGGGCAGATTACATGCTAGGTATCCTCTAGGACAGTGCCGAATCCACTGGAAGAGCCTATGCCCATTTGGCACCTAGCCCTCTGGCAACACAGGCAGTCATGACGGCTTGGTGCAGTTTCACTGATGGATAGTAAAGTCTCAGCTCGTAACTGCTAATCAGCAGGTCAGTGATTTTTACCCCAAATTAGGGGGCCCATTATGTTGAAATACATCATGCCTAGGATAAGTTTTTAATCCATCCAGCATGTAAATGCATCCAAAGAATGAGCACCCCTAGAAACGTAAGCCTCGAGCTGCAAGATCACTTTAGAAGTGATACATGCAGTATTGTCTTTTGCTGAAAGTGAATGTTTCTGTTGGTGCATTTAACACAAAATTAAATGTATGTGGACAAATCATTTTGCCTATGGAGCAGAGGAAACATCAGTGAAATTTAGCTTTAATTTGTAGGGAGTAATTGCCATGGAATAGAGTTAAAAGGCAGTGATGCTCATGCAAGCTGTCCAAATGAGCCACTGACTCATGCTTATGTGCACAGTGCTATGGAGAGGAGGGTGGGCAGCTTCAGCCCTTGGTGGGGAGAAGTTCCCCACCAGTGTCTGTTGTAGGGTGTCCATCAAACACTGCATTATTTTAGATTGAGTGTCTGGTGCATCATATGGTATAGCTGTGATCTTCTCCCTTTTCCATGATTGCCAAGACTACTGGGCCAGAGGGCCAGACATGTTATCTTGCTGTCTCAGTGACCAATTCTTATTTTAGAAAAAATAACACAGCTTCAGTATTGTCATTCAGAGCACCTACTCATCTTGGGATATCATATACCCTAGTGGCTTAAGGCATGTTCTATATTAAATATCTTCAGCAGGAGGGGTTTACATCCTGGTTTCCTGCTTCCTGGGGGAATACCTGCAGAGAAGAGAGGGATGGTGGGTACCCTGCTAGCTGTTTTCTAGAAGGACAAACATTTTTGCTTACCTCTCCACATAGTTGCAGGGTTGCAAACTGTGAGTGGAGGAAGGCCCTTCCCTGCATTGACATGGTAACACAAACAGCTCCTAAGCTTCTGCTTGGCACCCTGGCTGCCTAGATTCATATTTTTCTGTGCTCAGCTCCCCCTGTGGTCCATGGGAAGGATGCTGGAGTGCGTTAAGGTGAGTTACATTTTTGATGTTGCAAGGATAACACCCAGTAGGAAAACTTGAAATGAAATGAAAAATTCAGTAACATTGAGGGACTTGTATGGTGGACAGCAAAGAGAGCGCTGGCAACTGCCCATTAAGTGGTGAAGTGAAAAGAAATGAATGTACCATTGTTCAGTAAACTGAACCCTGACTGATCTATGCAGCAAGAAGCACTAGTTTCAAGCAATGTATTACAAAGAAAATGTATTAAAATTATTTTAAATGAGCTATGGGTTCACAGGCAGACCTTTTCAATTCTGGCTTCTTCTAACATTTAGCAGGTAGCTTGTAACCTTTCCATTATGTGTTTAATACAAATCCACTTTGGATAATTCATTGGCCTGCTGGTGCATCTTCTGTTATGTGGGAAGCTGCCCACGCAATCTTCTACTGGAAACTGAAATAAGTGGAGAGATCAGCAACATCCCCATCTCTCTTAAAGACTCGAAAAGACTAAATGTTTATACCTTTGCTGCTGTACACTCTTTTTAGGTTTCAAGTTATCAGAGGCCACAGTTTTTCCCATTACAAAATACAGCTTTACTAGGCAAAATAATGGCACTCTTAGCTCAGATCATGCATTCCTTATCTGTAAAGAAATAATTAAATAGTTCTCTCCATCGGAATAAACTTTTTCTTTACTAATGTATTAGCTCATGTAAATACAGATTTAGGTTAACCTGAAATAAGAGGCTTTAAGAGATTTTCCATTCCAAATACTGATTTTCACCAGGATAAGGAAGGATTTTTTGTACATGTATCTCTTAGTCTGCCTTAAATGCATATAAATGTTTGGCAATAATACAGTCTCTCATTGTCCTGGCTGTACTTATATTTCTCCTTTCACCTTTCAGTGACATGTAGTGACCTCTGGACACTTCTGAAGTTGTAGGTTCCTGGCTTTCAACATGAGTTACTACTTCATCCTCCTCCAAGTAAATGGACCAACTAAACTGAAGTCAGTCTTTAACAGAAATCACTGCTGAGTGTTGCATGCAGGTGACCAGTGGCTTTAGCGGATGTTAAATGGGGTGAATTTAAGGAAGGCAGGTGAAAACCCCAAAGGCAGTGGCCTGCTGCTGAGATCTGCCAGCATGTTTTTATCTCCATAGTTACTGGACCACCTAAGGTCACTTTGCTCATTTATTCACAAGCTGGATACAGTATCTTCTAATACTGGTATGATAGCAGGGCTATAACAATTCATGTTTAAGGGGCAAGGTTTTTTAGGAAAGAAATTTCCAGCAGCATGATAGTCTCAGTCATACTGAGTCAAAGTTCCAGTCCAGTCTCATTTGGTGCAGGACTCAAGCTAAAAAAAGTTAGGGCTGCCTAGTCTGAGATGCTCTTCAGGGCCACCTGTGGGTCGGTCTAATTTTTGCCATCTGGCTACAGCCTCAGGAGAGCTGTTTTTCTAGGGATCACTGAAATACCTGATGATCCAAGTTTAGTATTAATTATGCTACTTACATTGCGGTGATCATGCTTAACTGCAAGATTAAATACATTTGCCCCCTCCTCCTTTTAAGAAACACCATATTCCATAAGCCGCCCATTTTCACATTTTCCAAGACAACAATTCTAAGTGGTGTTGTAATCCCCTTTGCTGCTTTATTAAACTCAGCGCTGTATTTTTCATTCATTTACACATCCTAACAGCATCAGTTTAAGTGGTGTGTTAAGCCTTTCTGTGTGCATCAGAGCAACATGTAATTTTCATTTCCATTTTACCCAGTGGCTTCTAAATCTAGAGGTGATAATTATTATTTGCATTGTAATTATGCTTCATTTGAACCAGAGGCTTTGCAATGATCTAAAAACGAAGGACGTTTTGTGGCAAGATCTGGTGGGTTCTTTTGCTGGTAAAGCTCCATGTGACTTCAGAAGGGCCTAGGATTTGCAGACTAAAATGCAGGCTGGCTTTCCTTAGTAAGCCTTGTGTTTTCTTCTCCCCAGGGGATGAGCGCTCCCGGGAGTCTCCAGCCCCAGCCGAAGCACAGATGCAAGCTGGGGCGGAAGGTGGTGGAAGGGTGAACCGCTGTTGCTGGAAATGCTCCGTGACGCAACTCAAGAAGATCTTCTGGGGTGTGGCTGTGGTTCTGGGTGTCTGCTCCTCTTGGTCGGGTTCAACCCAGCTAGCAAAACTGACTTTTAAGAAATTTGATGCACCCTTCACTCTAACGTGGTTTGCAACAAACTGGAACTTTTTATTCTTTCCTTTGTATTATCTTGGACATGTTTTTAAGTCAGCTGAAAAGCAGTCTCCAAAGCAAAGATACAGGTATGGGAGCTTTTGTTTTTATTCCTGTGGCTCTTGCATGCTGCTCTATGTCTAGCGGATATTTTATTCAAATCAGTCAGTTATATCAAACTTGCTTTTGCTTTCCTCTCCAGGTTTGTTAAAGGATATTCTGAATTCATTGTGTGTCCTGTGCTAGATGCTATGTTATTATTCTTAATACAATTTCACTCCAACAGTGAGAAATCCCTGTTTATTTCCAATACATACAGGTCTGCATTTTCTGCAATTGCTTCTCAGAAGTTTTCTCTTCAAACTTCTGCGAACATAATTTTTTTATTAATATTTTCTTCCTCTACCCACAGCTGACTTTTATGGCAATCTCTGAGTAAGCTAAGTAAAGTTTTCTTTTCCAAACTCAGGACTAGTGCAGTGCCTTGAATAGCCAAGTAAAAAGTATTGCAGTATTTTCCTGACATTATGCCCCTGATATCAAACGCCAATCTCTGATCCTGATTAAACTTGAGCTGTTGTGTTCCTCTTTGGGAGGAAGCACAGTCATAACCAAAGGCAACACTTTGTCTTCAGCACACCTTGCCTTTACAGCAAGCTGAACGCACAAAACTTGAAGCACTTATGGAAAGCCCTGAACGCCCATCCTCCATGAGGGGCTGAGTATGCTCTGTCTTCTTGAAGGACTGCTTCTTGGTGAGCACTCCTTCATCTCATCTCTTCTTGGCCTGAGAAGTGTCTGGGACAGATAGAATGACTGAACCATCAAGATGACCCATGTCAGAGTTCCCCCAGTATATGGAAGGATGTGAACAATGTTTTCCCCTTCTGTTACACGGTGTCACAGCCTTCTATTGAAGTAGCTCAAGAAGTAAACAGTAAAGAAGTACATATTTCTCAGCTTCCAGCTGTGCAGCAGTGAGTTGGAAACTTATTACAGGGAAAATCTAAGAAACCAGGGTACTCGGGAATGCTCTACCTGAGATGACTAGACTTAAGATTTTAAATGCTGAAATTTTGCTGCTTAGCCATTGTTACAGTTTCTTCATCTTCTGAATCATCAGGGGCTGCAGATAAGGGAATTTTACTGTTCACTGCAGGTCCTAGAGCAGTATCTAGAAGTTTTAAAGGCATTTTCATAAGATGCCATGTTTCTTCCACTTCAGTCTTCAGTTTTGTATTTGTTGTTTACTCCACAGCAAACATGGTTGCCTCAGAGATGAGAGAAGCATTAAAGAAAGCAACAATTTATTCTAAAAACAATAACAAATACTAGTCCAAAACAACTACCTTCTCATTTCTTTTGGTTTTTAAGTATTTTTCTTTCCAGCTGCTCTCAGATAACATTTTAAATACTGCTGAATTCTGGGGTGAGTGGTTGTGGTTTGCCAGATCCCTGGGGTTAAAACCAGAGCATTATACTATTTGTTGCTGCAGTTAATTGATATGGTTAGTAGTTTTATGTCTTCATTTAATTAAATGATGGCTGAGTTGAAGAGCAGGTGCAGCCTGTTTGGGATGCAGGGGGACATCATTACAAGTAAACTTACAACAGGCTTAGTAAAGGATGTGCATTTGTGTATCTGACCAGCAGATTGAATAGGGTTAATTTAAAGAGGTTTTTCTTGGTGTCAGGGTGCCTGACCTGGGTGTTTGATTCCTAGCTTTGCTGCAGATTTGTTTTGTGGTTTTGAGCACATCACTACAGACATCTGAGTTCTTTGTATTCTCTGCTCATTTGGATGAGACTCCTCTAGGGAGGAGGGAGGACTGTTCCTTACCATGTGTTCACACATAGCATGTCCACTATCTAAACTGAGACCTTTCAGTGGTGCTGCACTAAGAATTACTGTAAGAAGAATTACTGTAAGAAGAATTACTGTTTGTCTGCTTGCTGCAGCTGAGATGTCACATGCATGTATATCAGAAAACGCAAGCATTGCATTCCAGCATCCCCTCTTAATTATTTCCCTCTTTGCATATTTTATATATATGCATATATATAAAGACATATAAAGAGACTTTGCAACTCTATATGAGGTATTACGATCTTCAGGAAAGCTTGCACTCCAGGCATAGTTGGACATGTTAGGGAGGGATTTCATGGACTTCTGGATAGTTAAAATAAGACAATTCTCACCTGGAACTAATAAGAAACTTGCATAATCACTTTTTGCTTTTTCTATGCACCTTCATCTATATTTTATATATTATCTGAGCTCTCTGTCAGGAATTTGCATGAAATGAAATGAAATGAAATGAAAAAGTGGTAGTGGGAGAAGGTGGAAATATGACATCTAAGTCACCTTAGCAATGAGGTAGTAAAGGAAGGGATTCTCAGATCTTGCCCACACAGGTTGCTAAAATCCACAGGCACCTAATGTTTTTTGACAGCCAAGCTCCCCAAGGACACCTGCGCAGCCGCCTCCTCCTCAGCAAGGCTGGGCAGCTCAGCCCTCCCTCACCGCGACACAGGCAGTGCCTTCACACCGCCCCTTCCTCAGTGGGTGGCTTGGCGGGGCGAAACAGCAGGCGTGCTTTGGGCTACCTCGTTATGCAGCTAAAGAGCATGTAAAGAACAGCAACCATTAGGAAAAATATACAAAAGGAGGATCATAAAATGTAGCAACAGTGAATAGATGTGGCCCTCCCACACAGACTATATGGTTTATTATGGTTTTTATGCCTGTTGGATTCTACCAGCACTTATATGTACTGTGCTGTAAATACATGAATTTGTATGTTCTATAGTTTCACAGAAGAACGTGGACACAAGCCAGTTTAAAGCTGCACAGATTTTTTTTCCCACTTTATAGCACATATTTTACAATGGCATGTAGTGATACGACAAGGGGTAATGGCTTTAAACTGAAAGAGGGCAAATTTAGATTAGATATAAGGAAGCAATTCTTCACTGCGGGGGTGGTGAGGCACTGGCACAGGTTGCCCAGAGAAGCTGTGGCTGCCCCCTCCCTGGCAGTGTTCAGGCCAGGCTGGACGGGGCTTTGAGCAACCTGGTCTAGTGGAAGGTGTCCCTGCCCATGGCAGGGGGGGTGGAACTAGATGATCCTTAAGATCCCTTCCAGCCCAAACCATTCCATGATTCTATGATTCTATTATATAATTGTAATAAATCTGCTACCAAATTTTGTAGTAGCACATTAAATTTAAGAGCAGGTTTATTCAGTTTCTTTATAAGATTGGGAGTATTAGACCATAATGTAGAGTATTAAGGATTTCTGCTTGACCCATATTGCATGGTAAGGAACTTTCTGTTTAAGCTGAAGTAGACTATGAGTTGTATCCACAGCATGGAGAGAGAGTCACTCTTCAAAGCAAACCAAGCTCATGCATTCACATCCAGACTGCTCCAGGCGACCTGTGCAGCTCCATCAAATGGCAGAGTTGGGCCCAAGTGCAGATTGTTCAGGGAGAACTTGTCCCATGGTCACTACCACTGGTGCCATGCATCCTTGGCACAGGACTGCATGCATGGGGAGTGACGCACAGAGCCCTGGCAGGCCACAGAGGAGCATGCCAGGGTTAGTGCTGCTCTCTTACTTCTTGTGCAAGTACCCACTAGCTTAAAATAAAATTACAGTAACTAAATTATAATTCATTTCAACCATTGTCCAGTACAGAAATAACACATGTAATGATTTATGCACCTAATGGATCATTTAAGAGTACTTCATTTTGGCTTCATACTTTTTGCTTCCAAACTGCTTTATAAAATGACACGTTTAATCAGATGAGCTACCCTCTGTCATACCTACATTATTAATTTATGAGGTAACATAAATTAAAAGCACTAGAGCTTAAAACTCCCTGGCTACCTGAAAGATTAAATTAAAATCTCTGTAATATATTGCTTAGCTTTGTGTATCTCTAGGCAGGACAAAACACACTTTTCATCAAGATTCACTCTGTGTGCCACTGGGGGAATAACAGGGTTGTATTCATATTTTAGGAGAAGAATACCTCAGAAAGCTTGTTTATTTTCATGGTACAGTCTTACCCAAAAATTTTTCAAGAAGGAAAGGACAGGACTTTCCAAAATGGTTTGCAGGATTATTTATTTATTTGTTTCTCATTTAGATCTTGATTTTTATTTCATAAAGCATTAGGGCTAAAGCAAACACCAGAAGCTAAAACTAAATCTCTTCGACAGCCTTGAATGCACCTGCTGTATTGGGTGGATGAAAGAATCATCACACCTACCTGCACTGATCTGCAAACATATTTTAACGTGTTCTTTTTCACTGAATCAGAGTTTTGTCTTTATACTACCACCAAATTAGTTGCCACTAATCTTTCAGAATTTGAAGATTTTTCTTTGAAAAGAAAGAAGTTGCAGGTGACACTGAAGTATAGTTATTTCTTTGAAACTGAACCAAAATACTGGGGACAACAGTGGTAGACAACTAATGTAGTAGATCTCACTTACTCTGGTTTACCAACATAGTAACTTCACAAGAGCCACTTTTGATTTATATGCATATGGGCTCAGAATCGAGTATTAGCTCTTCAGTGGTCAGAAATTGTCAGTGCCACAGCTTCACATGATGTGCAGGAGAATGTGGGCCAATTTCTAAATGTGTTTCACATGTATTTCTTCTGGCATGGAGGAGACAAGGCACTAGCCCAATATCCCCAGTACTTCCAGGAGTTGGGTCCATTAGTTTGATCCTGACTCATATGGAAGTGCAACTCACTGCACCATGGGCACTGCTCTCCTCTTCTGCATCAGGCAGGGAACCCAGCCACACAGCACTGCCAACCAACTAACTGCCTGGCCACGATGAAACTCTAAGGGAGAAGAAGGTCAGAGCTTGTTTTGGCGTGACTGGATGCTTTTTTACTATTGATTTTCAGCATTTTCTATTCATGAGTCTCTCTTACCCAGCAGCATTAAAATGTTGCAATGTGGTTGACTTTTGGCATCCTACTGATTTATATTACTACTTAGTTGGGAGCTTCACCACCAGAGCAGACAGCATTAACAGAGTCATAAATAAACTACAAAGGCATCAAGACATGATGCATGCAAGTGTTTTTAGCAAATGTCACCCAATGAAGCATGTTTTCTTTCAAAAAACTTCAGTTTATAAACTCTATTTGTCTAATTCAGTACATTAGCCTTAAAATAATACCTATTTACTTTGTGTTCCTCAAAATAAAATCACTTTACAATTCAAGTTCCCATTAGCTTGTTGGGGAAAAAAAAAAAAAAACAGCAGCAAAAGTACAAAAAGAACCCTTGAAATTAAAAGGTATAGCATCTGATTCTTACCCGAGTTAAGACAGATACAAGCCAGAAGTCACTCCAAATTAAATCAGTTTAATCTCTATAGCAGTCCTCCAGGATTTATCTTTGTGCTTGGTATTGAAGCAATTAATTAACAAAAGATGTAGATACTGTGCAAAAGGTTTATTATACTCATGGTCATCTCTATTATTATGGTCATCTCTGTCTCTCCTGCAGATGTCTGAACTGTTGTTGGTGATGTGTTACTGATGGGCCACTGTATCACTTACTTAGACTGTTTTCACTGTATCTGTGCTTTTCTTCCAGGGGTTCTAGCTGAAGACAAGGCCAAATTGTGCTATTAGCAAGTAGCAGTAGTAGTGAAGCCTTCTGCCAGAACAGCATGGTGTTTGTGGTAGGGGCAGTGCTGGTGGGCATCTGTCTGATGTCCAACCTGCTGCTCATACAGCATCAAGCTCAGTCATGGAGCATTCATCTGGGCTTCACCCAGATGAAGGCCAAGCCACAGAATGCTGTTGTTCACTTCTGTTTCTCAAAGTTAAGTAATTACCTCTTCCTGATGAAACCTGTAGCTGCTGTCTCTTTCCTTTTGAAAAGGAAAGTGTGTCCCTATGGGACATGGGATAGGGGTACATCACCCCATGAGAGTTCTGGAGGTGTCTCCTCACTGCTGCCCTTACATAATACAGCTATGCTGAATTATTGCCAGATGATCATGTAAGTTATCATTTCAGCTGCTTCGTTGGAGAGACTTGTTTTCTTAGGTGATAAAGATTAATGTCATGGTTTCTTGCTCTATGTGTCTTCTGAAACAAAAATTTCTTAGCCAGCTGTCAAAAATATGCTCTACAGGCTGCTTGTTCTTGAGAAAATATGTAGTCCTCCAGATTCAGAATTTTTCTAGAGTAGCCTCCTGTTCACGTAAATCTTCTCTACACACTGAAAATAGGACCAGGGTTTAGATTAGCAAGAAAATTTGCCACAGCTAGTTCCTCAGTGCCACACTGCATAATTGAGCACTGCTGGCTTGCAGCTGAATGCCCTGTTTCCTCCCAAAATGCATGGGGAGAGCAAACACCTACAGAGGAGACACAGATGTGAGTCATGTAAGGTAAACAGCAGAAAAAGCTGAGGAGAAAGTCTGTTGGCCAAACTAGCTGTTAGTGGGAGCCCTCCACCATCCCAGAGTAAAGAGCTTAACTAGACTTGAGGTGGCACTCCTCTTGATGTTTTCCATTGAAAAGCTTAAAAATCTTCACCCAGACCCGTGTTCAAGGTGGTAGTTTTTCTCTTCCTCAAATGCATCGTATGGGAGCTTGGTACCTACATTGGGCTCATGATGTGAGTGGCTGGCAGAATGCCCCAGAATTAATGCCTAAGTCCTAACTTCTCTGGAAGTGGTTCTCACAATGTGAAGCCTGCATGTTGGTCTCAGGAACATAGGGTGGCATTTATATGGTTACCTCCCTTTCTAAACCTACCTCAGCTTTTACATCTCCTGGAAACACCTTTAAAAGAGTTTCTTTAAAATTCTGTTTGACTAGTTTACTAATTCTTTCTGTTCAGGTAGCTAACACTGCCTTTGAGAGCTCGTGTCTTAGCTTCTGTGAGAAAATGGTCGTGGGTCCTTCTTTAGGAAGTCATTCATTTCTAATTTAGCCTCCCAGTTTATACGTGTAGATTGCGTTTGTATTTCAGACCATGATGTTCTGAAAAGTGCTTAACATTCATGCCCTGTGAAAAGTTTTCCCTTAATCTGAAAATCCTTCATCTGTTGAGGATCACCTCTTCTGGGCTTTTGGACTTTTGTGGAATGCTAATCAAGAATAAAAATGGGGTACTGCCTGATCAGGAGAAACACATCTTCTTGAGCCTGGTTTGCAAAATCATTCCAAGGATGATTGAATTAAGTGGTGTCCTGTAATTTTGTCTTGTTGTTCCATTACTTCTGTCTTCTCTGCTGTAGCTCAAACAGATGCTTTAAAATAATTACATTATATGCCTCCTATGAGGTAACAGTGCTTGAGGCAAGGACTAGAAAGAGAAGTAATTGTTCTTGTTACCTGCAGACAGGACATGTGCTGTGAAACAATGGGTTTATGTAATGGATTTTGCTTGGAAAAAATGTCGTGTCTTGGATCTCTGGTCAGTAGTTAAACTGCATTTCATTAACTGACTTCCTCTGGTTGGTAAGCAAGCTGCTAAGCTTCCACACTGCTAGTGCTCTTCTCCGGAGACCTCAAGAACAAATCCACCTATACTGATCCTACCCCTGCTGGTTCCTCTGCACTGACTGAGTCAAGCCAGGCTGAAGGGACCCCAGGAGTCACCTCCTCCCTTCCCGACTCCAGGCATAACCTGCACGCACAAACAGAAAAGTAACTGCATTTTATGGCTGGCAAAGGGAAAAAGGGACTGGGAAAAGAGGGTGTGATCATGTTTCCTGTGTGGGGAAAGAAGCAGAAAGCTGAGGTGAGCATGAATATGCTGTTTTTCCAATCTTCATGACATGGAAGAAGACACAGAGGGGTCTTCTTGCAGGAAGTGTTTTTACCTTGGCTGTCATATCAAGTACCTTGACACAGCATGTAAACTCGTTGAATGAGGACTATCCTAGGCAGGTTCTCCCATGTTGCTTACAACAGCAATGAAAACCAGCAGAACTTAGGAAGGAGTGATAAGGAATTGTGTATTTTTTTTTCAGCTCAGATCTGTGTCAAAATATCTTGAAGGCAGCTACCTTTAAAGCTGCTTTAAAAAAGGAAAGTGCCTGTATGGCAACAGACTTTGTAGCTATAATTAACAGCTCTCAATAAAGACGGATGATACAGTGAGAAGTGTTGGAGGCTGGCAGTACTACAGAAGTGGAAAAAACCTTTTTGTCCAGCTGCCTAGTGGTTATGGACTATGTCCAGATTTCCCAGGATTGTTTGTGTTTTTATGAAAAGGCAGCCTCATATAAATGCACAGGTAACTGTATGAAGATCCTGTTCAGTCCAGGTCTGCAGGAGCTGGCCACCCTTACTTGCTAGTCAAAGCTGTAGCTGGTAAAAAGGGAGAAATAGCCAAAGGTGAAGGTTGGCAGCAACATAGGTATATGAACAAGGCGTCAGAAATTGAAAAACCCTGTCAAGCAGCTACATCATGTTGTCTGTGAACAACCATAGATTTTTCAGAGGTAAACAATGGCAAAATATGAGCTGATGAACAAACAGGTTTGTGTATGTACTTGCACACCCATGTGCAACCATTTCTGTGTTTTCCAGTGCTAAAACACCTTTCCAAATGGTAGCTTCCTGCCAGAGAGTCTGATCCAAAGTGGAGAAGACAAACAAAATCTGGTTTTGTTACCTTGTTCACCTGCTTTGACTGGCAGTTAGTGAAGACCGCTTCTCTTCAGCATAGCTGTGAAAAAGAAACAACCCTCCTGTTGATCTGTTTGTCAGTCCTTGGGTTTAAAGGAAAGAGCCTCATTTACTTTATGGCCTTAGAGTCATTTGGGTCTCTTGCACTCAGCAAGTCTACACGAACCAAGTCCAGTGTGGCCACCTCATCTCTTCCCTGTTCCTTGTATCTCCAGCTGAACGCTTCCCGATTTCATTTATTTCCCCTGGTTTCATTTGCTCATGGTTTGTTATTTTATAAATCTCATTCCTTCTCTTTGGGTCTGGGGAATTATTTACTTATTTGCTTAAAGTGTTTGTTTCTGAGCATTTAGAGACTGCTGCATGTTTCCTTTCTATCTTTGAAGACCTTCCTCTACCTCAGTGAAACGTTCAGACTGGGCTTCTGGAAGTCTTAAGTAGAGGATGGCATCTCCCATCTCTTTCAGCAGATGCAAATATTAAACCCCAGGGATCTCAAGTCATCGTGAATGTCCCTTCAGTGACAGCGGTAATAGCCTTCACATAGTACATGGCTAACATGGGGCATCCTTGGATGGGATGAGCCCAGTTCTGTTTGCTATAGGAGTTCTCTGTTCCTCTATGTCATCTGGCGTTTGCCCTTGTATCTAAAAAATGCTTTGCTTTGCCAGAATACTGTAAGGTTTTTTTCCTTAATTCCTTAATCCTCTTCACTGTGTTTATTGTAGAAGCCAGCCAGGCCAACTGAAAATTGTATCCTGCTTTTTCTGCACTGAAACTACAGCTTTCTTCACTAGTCTGGCTTATTATGCTTTCAGCTAGAGTACATATAGATTTCCAAGTACAGAAAGATAATTCATCAGCTATGAAAAGCTCTCCTATTAGATAGCACACTAGAAAATTGCAAGAACTGCACCTCTACTTTCAGTATCTCTTAATAGTACCCAGAATAAAAATGAAGCTACATCTCTGTAATGCTGTCTGATATTTTCATCATCTAACAAATGGTGCTGTTGTTAGACCATCTCACCATGATATCCTGAACATCAGGTCATAGAAATACAGATTAATTCTGGCTGCTGGGACCTGAGGAGGGAGGTCTGTTGTCCAACCTGCTCAGCACAGAGCCACATCATATCTACTTTTTTATTTTGTTAATGGTTAGTGATCTGCAGAAACTGAATGAGGCATAACTATTATTATTTAAATTTATGTATACTTTATTGCATCTTTTAATGTGCTGTCTCTAGGTACCCCCAAATTACACATACCAGAATGTGTTGGCATGAATGGTACCTGTTCTGCTGCTGTTTGCCCCTTTTTGCCAGAGCCACCTTAAATATTTGTCTGCCCTCAGCAAGAACATGTGGATTCAGACCCTGAGGATTTATTTTTTATTAACCTTGAATTTTTTTTAAAAAGGTATTAAGCCACTGTAAAGTGTTTCTGCTTAACTTACTTTTAATAATCAAACAAATTTTTCACTTCATTTCATGAAGTTCTCTATATTAAATTTGATGGGTCCAGTCAGCACTTGACCCTAGCTGGCACAGCTCCACAAAGTCCCATGACAGCATGCTGATTTTTATCAGAGAAGGGTCTAGGTCAGTGAATTTTAAAAATCCTAATTCACACTATTTAGATGTGTTTTGTTTTTCCTTTTTTCAAAGAACTCAGGCTTTGTCCAGGTGGAAGTTCATCCTACTCCCCCACATCATTTTTTTTAAAAGCATCTTTTTATTCCAGAGAACTGAAGTAGAAAAACTTAATGTTGAAAAATAGTATTTCATAAAAAGATACAGTGACATACAGCCAAATGATCATCTGCCTTCTATTTTAATGTACCTGCTGACCTTCTCTTGTTCATGAAATTTTTTAGCCATTAAGGCCAACCCTCTGAAAGTCTTACAGCATTTAACAAAGAGCTCTATTGATTTCATAGTTACACAACTGTGCCTTTCTGTAGTTCCAGGTAATTCACATAACACCATTACTTTCTGCCTTACCAAGTTCCATGTGGCTTTTTTAATAGAGTTGCACTCCTGATCATGTAGAAGGGATAACTGTAGTGGGGATACGATAAAGGTCAGCTAAATCAAGTTTGGGTTGGAGAAGGTGAGGAAAGAGCTAGGTGGTATTAAACAGAATGAGTGAGGTGTTTGAAACAAGGGAGGTGGTTTCTATCAGTGTGCAACTGAGCTGTCAGGCGGCTGAAAAACAAGAAAAGCCCAAAAGTGTGGTTAGTGCATGCTTGAGAATCAGAGATGGTGGGCCAATTGTGGCATGTTGTGGGAGCAGATTGCATGAGCTCTGCTGAAACATAACACTCGCATGAACAGTAGTTCTTGTAGCTATTCTATGAGCTAAGCTAAATCAGTAAATTCTATACGATTTCAATGGATGGTGTGCTCACTGTAGTATTGCTCATGTGTTGAGTCCTGTGGCTGGTTGCAGGTTCATAGCGTGGGATATTCCAGGACTTGGTTGGGCTCAGCAGCCATCCAAGTTATAGGGATCCAAACAAGTCCATTGGAAGTATCTAGTGAAGATTTAATCATACCAACAGCAGTTATTTTATGTGTTAACAGATTTGTTTCTTGACAAGAATGAATGTACAAATAAAATTTACCAAACTGCTAAGATGTTTTCTTGGGATCTTTTCAAAAGTGAGCAGCAAATTGGCTTCATTTTTAGGTAAACAAGCATCATAAAGAGGACATTCCTCTTGAAAATCACATCAGTTATATGTATAGTTAATTGTGGACCTTACTTTTGGCTGGCAAGTTGCAAAAACTTTGTTTTGTTTTAAAAGATTACAAACAAAACCAACCAAATAAAACCAGCTGGCTTCCCAGGTATGTTTGCTGCAAGAAAACAGAGACAAGTGGTTTCAAGAAACTGGAGACAAGCTTGTTTCCTCCATAGCAATTCTGCTAAAAACAAACTGTTCTCTTTGTCCCTGTGGCTTCAGACACTTTCCACTATTATGCTGCTGGTATCTGGAGTCTCATTACCCAAAAAGCCTTTGACAGCGCAGAACAGTAAATAACCACAAATTTTAGGCACATGTAGAAACATCTCATTAGGGAAATTTGAGAGAGAGATGACAAATAATGTCTTGGAATCAATCTAATGTCATGATCCGAATGTGCAATGGCAAATCATCCTTCCTCAAGTAACTCAGTTACTGAAGGCTACAGATGGGTTTGCCTTCAGCTGGAAACTTGGCGTTTGCATGCCTTTGGGCTAACAGCCATGACCACGCAGCTCCTCCGCATGAAGCGTGCTGATGGCACCTACTAGATGTTGTGCAGCTGACAGGAAAAAGATGCAATAGTTCATTAATTTTGTCATTCTGTTTAATTCAGACATTTTCAAAAGGAATGGCACTGAAAGCTTTGTAGTACTGAAGGTGCATAATAATTGCATCAAAATTGCCCATCTGCAGCTAAAGTGAGATAATTGCCTAGGCGTATTTTGCGTTTGCAGAAAAGATTTTGAATAATAAATGTTTATAAAATCCTTCTGTCATCATGTTATCCAGTCCTCACCCCATGAGCCAAACTCTCAATTCATTTACACTCTTTTCAAACCAAAAATATCTCTTGTTGGCGCAGCTCTGGTGTCAGTGAAGATGAGAATCTGGACTAGGGTAAGTCACCCGAAATTGGCTCCCAGCTCCCCAGCAACGTTTATGAACCAAATTGAAAGAGAGTAATCAACAAACCCTGCTGATTCCTTGCTAGTGTTATTTGCTGTATCTTTAATAATCAATTTGGAGTTTATTGGTGCTGGTACTGATTTTCAGTGATGCTGAATGGTGCTCCTTCCTGAGGGGCAAGGCTTGTCACAGGGTTAGATCCACAAAAAGGCTGAGACACATGCGTCATCCTGCAAACAGGAATAAACATCCACGTGTAGTTTCCAGCAGATGCTTCTCCCTCCTCAGAAGCCTCTCTTCTCTCTCGGAGGTAAAGCCAGAGCAGGTCCATCCTCACAAACACTTAACATGCTGAGGATATTGCGGGACTGGCAGCAGCAGGTGAGATGCAAGCCCATCTTAATCAGGTGTATCATGGCTGATCTGACCTGCTCCTGTAGATAAGCTCGTTAGCACGGACACAGCTCACCCAAGACTTTGAACACAGTCCCTCCATGCTTGACAAAATGCAGACAGCTGAAAAGATGTGTCCTGATTTAAGTGCGTGCTTACCTGGTCAATCACTTCTCCACAGGGACACGGTTTGTAACCACTCCAGCGTTCTGGTGCGCTCCCTTTTTCTGGCAATTAAAGACGCAGACAGTGCTGACCAGACAAGATTTGTTGATGCAACTTGTTATCTAATGCTTCTCCGAGAATGAATTAATTGATTTTTCCATTAGACTTGATACAAATCATGCTGATGTCTCTGTCATCTTCAGTATGCCTCACTGATTCCTAATAGCTGCCTTATAGCCTTCGTAACACATCTTGTCCCTCTCCCGTGCTCTGGTACAGTGACTACAGCTGCTTGTTCTAGCCCAGCACTACTAAATGAACAAGCATGGATGATTTACAGTGGGATGGGAAATGTTTCCAGCTAGATGACAGGATCACCTGCTTTCTGCCACTGCATGT
Organism: Athene cunicularia; assembly: GCF_003259725.1. Classification (NCBI taxonomy): domain Eukaryota; kingdom Metazoa; phylum Chordata; class Aves; order Strigiformes; family Strigidae; genus Athene; species Athene cunicularia. The sequence continues at coordinate 81,821,733 of NW_020799097.1, forward strand.
CATTGGTCTTTCAGCATGAGCAGAGGAGCTGCTGTTCCTGCTGTGGGATCCCTTCAGCAAAAGAGCCACCTGCCTCCCCCCGCAGTCAGCTCGCCCTGCAGCTCTTCAGCTCCTAAATCCTTTGTGCTGTAATGAGGCTTCAGCAGGCTGCACCTCTTGGGTAGCCCCAGCATAAGCATAGCAAAGCTGACTAGCTCTCCAGCACTGCAAAAGTAGCCAGCAACCCTAGGAGATATCTAAACTGGTGTCCCCAGCCACCTCAGAGGTGCTTTGCACACCAGCATTGGTGATTTTTTTCAGATCCCTTCACTGTGCTAACAGTGCTCTGCTGGAGGAGCAGCACTCTCACTGCTGGGGATCCAGAAGAAAGTAGAGTAGCAAAACAGGCATCATTTTTGCCAGGTTTCTGAACAAATAGTTTCACCTCAGAGGCTGAAACCACATTGCTGTTCTTGATACTCTTCCTAGAAAACAATCTGAAAAGAAATTCAGATATGACACTAAAATTAGTAACAATATGAACTACTGTTCAGTACATTTTTCCTCTCTCAAGGGCTTAAAGCTTGTTGAGTAACCTCTCTCGCGCGCAGTTTCATCACAGAGCATTAAGTTTTGAGAAAGAGATGAGCCCAACCACTCAATCTCTTTATTCTAGTTGTGTAGGTGCGGTACTGACAGAGCCAAATTTAACACAGTTTACCCAGTGCACAGTTACAGTAAAATGAGCCAGATTTTGCATTGTGTACGTTGGGGGGGTTGGATAGGGATATTGCAGAGCACTGTGACTCTGAATTACCCTGTTCCTGAGACTGAGTGAGGTATCAGGATATTTTGGGTAGCGTTTTTGAGGTCCTGCTGCTGGGTTCTCTACTCTTACTGAAGATTGTGGTGAAACTGTAATGACTTAGTTGGAAGGAGTGGTGAATCAGCAGTGAAAGCAGCTGGAAATGTCTCCTTATGGTTGTGTACATATGTGTGTGTATATGTGTACATATGTATGCATGTGTGTGTATATATGCACCATTTGAATACACCTGCTGAGACCCCTTACCCTGAAAGAGCAAAGATATCCCAGAGGGGTAACAGGCTGGTTTACTTTTGACAGCCTTCATACAATGTCCTGCAAGTCAGGAGATTTCCTGTAAAATACAAACTATTGAGGAAGAAAGGAAAATGAAGCCACAGATGTTGTGCCTTCTAGCTTTAGGGTAAATGTGGGGTTATGCCATTGACTGGGGTGGAAAAATTCCCTCACACAACGAGTATCTTTCCCTGTGGGTCTCAGTGGGAAATCACAGTCTCCAGGATGAGGCCCCAGCTTGTTTGCTGAGGGAGCTGACACTTGCCTTCTTGCAGCCGGAATGCTGCTTGTTCTCAAGCATCTACCTGTAAGTGCTGCCTGCTGCTGCTCTGAAAATCCCTTCCCCCTGCCCATGAACAGAGCTGGAGCCCCAAGAGGGGGGACAAGGCACCCCCAGCATTTGCCTGTCCTCAAGCCTGGTGATGCCTGCAGCACGGGATGCCCCTGTGGCTTGTCACCGGCCCCCCACCGCCACCCTGGGCTGCCTCACCCCAGGCAGACCACTGGCTCGGGGAGGCTGGGGGGGGTGGAGGGGAATGGGCTGCAGGACAAGCTCTTACCTCCGTTTACATCAATTTCCATCCCACTCATGTTCAGTATAAAATGAATGCCCTTGGCAGCCCTCTTCATTCTCCATACACCTAAAATTTTTTTTAAATCCTTAGCTTTTGGTACATGCTCCTTCCTCCACAGCCATATGTAGATACTCTCCCCACTTCCAAAAGGCAAAACTCCCCCTCAGCAAGATTTTTCGACTCTCTCCTGGTCTGGAATCCCACCATGGCTGATGCCCTGTGTGAGGGATGCTGTGCTTAACCTTCCTACCTCTATTTTAAAATCCGAATTTGATCACCCAGAATTCCTTTTGAAATCAGTGCATGGTGACAGTCCCGCCCACTGGAAAAGTCAGTGTGTTAGGTACCTGAATATAAATTTATGTTTTTAATTTGATATGATCTTTCAGTGTGAAGGTGGAGGAATCCAGTAATTCCTTGCAGCTTGCTGTCTATGGATTATCTGTCAAATTCCTTTTATATTATCTTTGTGAGAAATTTAATTAATCTCATCAAAACCAGATCATTTGTCTCTGTTGGTTTACTTTCTAGGATGATTTATGTATACATTCAATGTGAGTGTGAGCCATTTCCTAACACATGTAAACCTCAGTTTTCAAGGATTTATGGGGATGCCTTACATGAAACACAGTTACCCCATTCTGGCAGTGGGCATGAGTAAACATGGATATGGGGAGTTAGTAAAAAAAGGTTATTATTTCACAAATTATACTCTATAATTAGGGAAAACTCTTTTAAGAATGCATTGACCATGTACCCTAACTTGGTATATTCGTTAATGTTGTTACACATGTTATTGATCCTGAAGAGAAAAGGTTAAATATATTTTTCTTGAACATGCATAGCAATAAAATTCACATAAAAAAACAAAGAGCAAGAATAATTAGGTATATTTTTTTTCCACTATGTATCCATGTTTTCCTGTTGGGCAGCTGACATTGTTTGCTCCCTTCTCTCATGTAGTCTTGAAGCTCTCTGCTCAGCCTCTCTCACATGCTGGGAATATTTTGGTTTATGGCTCAGCCCACCTACCAACTATTTCAGCTACTGAAATGCAGTGAGCTAATTAATGCATCCATCATCTTCCACATTCTTCAGATGCCATGAGCAATAAGGAGACTTAGCCTTAATCTTCTTCTTTGTCTTATTCTTTCTCCCAGGCTTGGCACTGGCTTAACTCAAGTCCATACACATTTTCCTTGCTGAACTGTTCATTCATGTATTTTTGTTCTCTATTTATTGACTTCTAATTCCCTTCCTCTCTTAGCATGCACGCTAGATTAAATCTCCATTATCTAAGCCTGTGTCTCCTTTGCCTAGCTCACACAGCCATGTAAGTATCATTATTGCTTAATATTTGTATGAAATTAGCAACCGGCAAATCCTGATCTGCACCAGCAGCTTGTGCTAGGTGCTTTTCCAACAGGGAAACAAATACAGTGCCTGTGCCACAGAGCCTGCAGTAAAAGTTGAGGCACGTATCTGCTAAAATCTGCTATTTCTCATTTAACTGGTGATTGCTGACTTCTGCAACTGCTGCTCAATGCCCTGTGGAGGGGGGATGTGGTCCCACAGTACCTGCTGGGGAAGGATTGGACAGAAGGATGAGGACATCAGGGGGATGCTTTTCTCACTCTTGCATGGACCTCACCATGAACCTAAGTAATGCAGCATGTGATACAGTAGCACAACCTAGCAGATTAACAGAAAGGGAAATAATTACAAATGTCCTTACAGATGAGGATAAACTCAGGATTTTCAAAAGGTCTGGTTCCTCTTCTGTCTGAGATCCGCTTTCTGCCAACGTAATGCCTCAGTCTCTCCCTGTTCATGTCAGAACATAATGTAAGATGTCCAGATCCTGTTAATGACAATAAAAGAGAAAGCCCTATGTGAAAAACAGGCAAATGACAAGTCTCACTGTGAAGCTTCCCCAGAAAGCTTGCAGCACTGAGCCCAGCATGGCTGGGCTGGCTTAATCAAAAGACATTTCATAGAATCATGGAATGATTTGGGTTGGAAGGGACCTTAAAGATCATCTAGTTCCAACTAGATGACAGGCAGGGACACCTTCCACTAGCCCAGGTTGCTCAAAGCCCCGTCCAGCCTGGCCTGAACACTGCCAGGGAGGGGGCAGCCACAGCTGCTCTGGGCAACCTGTGCCAGTGCCTCACCACCCTCACAATAAAGAATTTCTTCCTTGTATCTAATCTAAATCTGCCCTCTTTCGGTTTAAAGTGGTTCCCCCTCATCCATCCCTACATGCCCTTGTGAAGTCCCTCTCTAGCTTTCTTGTAGTGCCCCATCCCCCCCGCTTTAGGTACTGGGAGACCATTATAAGGTCTCCCAGAGCCTTCTCTTCTCCAGGCTGAACAACCCCAACTCTCTCAGCCTGTCTTCACAGGGGAGGTGCTCCAGCCCCCTGATCACTTCATGGCCTCCTCTGGGCCTGCTCGAGCAGGTCCATGTCCTTCTTACACTGTGGGGCCCAGAGCTGGACACAGCACTGCAGGTGGGGTCTCATGAGAGCAGAGTAGAGGGAGAGAATCTCCTCCCTTGACCTGCTGGACACAATTCTCTTGAAGCAGCCCAGGATACAGTTGGCTTTCTGGGCTGCAAACGCACATTGCTGGGTCATGTTGGGCTTCTTGTCAACCAACACCCCCAAGTCCTTCTGCTCAGGACTGTTCTCACTCCATTCTCTGCCCAGCCTGTATTTGTGATTGGGATTGCCCCAACCCATGTGCAGGACCTTGCACTTGGCCTTGTTGAACTTCTTGAGGTTTGCACAGGCCCACCTCTCAAGCCTGTCCAGGTCCCTCTGGATGGATCCCTTTGCCCCACAGTGTCAACCGCACCACATAGCTTGGTGTTGTCGGAAAACTTGCTGAGGGTGCACTCCATCCCACTGTCTGTGTCCCCAACAAAGATGTTAAACAGCGCTGGTCCTAATACCAAGCCCTGCGGAACCACTTGTCACTGGTCTCCACTTGCGGACATCGAGCCATTGACCGCAACTCTTTGAGTGTGAACATCCAGCCAATTCCTTATGCACTGAGTGGTCCATCTGTCAAATCCATGTCTCTCCAATTTAGAGACAAGGATGTCATGCGTGACAGTGTCAAATGCTTTGTACAAGTCCAGGTACATGATGTCAGTTTCTCTTCCATTATCCACCAATGCTGTAATACTGTCATAGAAGGCCACCAAATTTGTCAGGCAGTTTATGAAATCCAAGGTCAAAAGAAACCTGAGTGCCTTAGAAAGATGTAAACCTGTTTTTCCAGATAACATCAAGTTATTTGGTTAAATTAATCTATGTCTGAACTTAAACTGAGGTAAGTGCTTACAGAATATGTAGGCTGTGATACATCCCCAGCAGTAATTCTGTTAAATTTTTCAACACCCCTGCTATGCATGTGTAAGGATTCGCAGGCACACCAAAACAGGCCAACTAACTCTTCTGCTTTTAACCACTCTCAGAACAGCAGTGTGCCTCCCCCTCGCATGCTTTTTGCTATAAACCCAACCATTTTCATTTTCCAGGCAATCCATCGTATGAGACTGCAATTGCACTGACCATAACTGCAACCAAAGGGTATACGATCCAAATTATGTAGCGCATTCTGATATTGGCCTCTGGAGCTGCAGATCTGGGAGAGGGCCAGAAAAGCCATTTTACAATTATAGTCTAAGTCATGGGCTTTATAAATCCGTTATTAAAAAAAAAAAAAAAAAAGACAGAGCCGGCATGCCCATAAGGTAGGCATTAATCATGGATAGATAAAGTCCACTTCTCTCCTAGGTGGCAAGCTGCAAAGTTTCAGCAGGAGCTGACTCCTGCTGCAAGGACACCTTGCGCTTTTTGCCCTAACAGTGCTTTTGCCCTGCAATAGCAGGGAGCAGATTTTTCACTGCTGTGTGTGCAGCTGCTCTGGAAGCAGAGTATGATCCTGGAAGTAAGGATCACAAGGTCATTTTCCACAGCGAAGGGAGGAATAAGCATGTCACAAGAGGAGAAGGTGGAAGACAAATGAACCTGGTAATTTATATCTGCCAAATACTTGGCTCTCCTCACTGCTGCTCAACTTTCAAAACCAGCAAGCAGGAGAGAGGCTCACTGCACAGCCCTTACCGTCTCACTCAGAAAATCACAGCCCCACACTCCCTGTAACTCCCTCTACCCATTAAATCCAGGAAGATGCCATAAACTGCAGCTGTATGTCACAGAGCTATTTCATTTTAGCCAAAAGTGAGTGCTGTAAAAATGGATGTGCTGCACGCTTTGCTGATGTAGATTAAAAGGAGCTTGATTCCTGTAGTCAAAAATAGTCAAGGAACAGAAATTACTTTTGTGACTCCAAATCAGGTTATAGTACGCGAGGGTCTTTCCTGATACTCTTATATTTTATTTTAGAAATCCTCTGTCATAGAAGGATGTTAATCTGTGCTACAGGCAATCGCGTGGTATCTGAGCATCTAAATGTAAGAAAACTCTTTTAACAGGCTCTGTTCCAGACACTTTATTAAAGCCATTACCAGAGGCACATCAAAATGTAATAAACACAGAAGCAGATAATGGTCAAAACATTTCTAGCATGAAATGCACGATCTATTCCGATTACAGGAAATCCAGGTTAAAAGCTGTCATTTTCATTTGGCAGGTTCAAATGTCACAGTCATATTTCTGAGACAAATTCAGATACCATGTTCCTGAGTCACCTCAAGTTTACTGTCAGCAGTCAGTCATTGCCACTTAATCATCAAAGGGGTCTTCTCGCAAGTCTTCCAGGAGCTCTCGCTAGACGGTGTATCTCCGCTGTAGATAATCCTGACTCTTCCTCTGTCTGCTATGCTAATTCCCAGAAGGTAGTGGTACTGTTTTCTCTCCAGAGATGTAGTCTTAGTGAATCCCAACCACCCCGTGGAGCAGCACTGTCACGGCACCCAGTATGGATGGTGCCTTGTCACAGGAAGAAGTCCCAAATTTGGCAGACCAAGCACACAGTGCACTCCCCAGGGCTCACAAAGTCCAAGCTGAGCTGAGCAGATGATCAGGATCTTATCACAGTGGTTCATATCATTCTGTCAAAGACAGTAGAGCTGTACTTTGGCTGTGCACTTACACTAAGTGGTTCAGAGTGCTTTAATTAATGAAATAGTAATTAATTCTCAGTGCTCCTGAACTGCAGGGAGCTACACTTGTCTTGCAGACTCAGTGAGGGTACATGGCTAATGCACCCAAGGTGGATGAAGTGGGAAAGCAGGAAGAGAAAGTGGCAGGTTGTCCTATGGGATGAATTTCTTCATGTGTGCCATGTCCCCTGTGCCCCCGCTGCTGACAGCTGCCAGAGACAAGACAGGCCTTGGCTGGACCCAGGCTGGTAATTCCTGTGTGGTCCAGGTCCATCCCTTCATAGGCACCTCTGAGTGAATGCCTCACTGACACAGACCGGGCTTAAGCTTTATTATTATCTCAATAATTTTAATGCTGAAAACATGAGTACGGCATTTGGACCAGCAGATGGGTTTTCTGGTTCATTAACTCGAGTTCAGCTTCTTGTACCAAAAAGTTCCCGTGTTATTACTGTTGCAGATAAGGGCTCCTTTCTGGTTTCTAGTCTTTCACAAAACAAATCAGACCCTTCAGCAATGACTGGTTGAAATCCCAATTTGTGGATTCAAAGATCAGGATGGTGCATTAGATGATAGCGAGGCACCAGCTTGCTCCTCATCGGGGCAGTTTTCAAAGTGCTTCTCTAAAGAGAACTGTTTTCTTTGCGCTGAGGATCTCACAAAACAGAGCCAAAAGAAGCCATTTAGTAGGCAATAAAAATATAAAAGAACAAGTACATAAAAAATGTCACTAGGAAGGAGAGCAGTGTGTGCTGTAACAGCCTAATCCAAACCACACTGACATTCCCCCCACACATGCATGGTAATGACAAGACCCTCCTGCTTTGTTTTTTCCTACTTCTGTGGCACCAGACTCTGGCCAGAGACTTTTGATGCTTCACCATCTCTTATCGTGTAAGAGTGAAATATTTCATATAAATAGTTTAAACATTTTTAAAAGGCACAGATCTGCACTCTGAAGCACAGTATCTGTGGATGGCTTGTTTCAAAGCAGATTTCTTCCTGGCCTCTGAAAATCAGCTACATATCCCATCCAAACACATAAACAAAAATGTCTAGTGTCCCGTTCAGAGGGGTGCTCACAGCTTCCAGCAATTTTTAGTCACAATCACCATTCTACTCCACCACCTCAAGTCTGGTTTTTAAATTTGGTGAATCTGAAACCTCCTTAAGTTCTACTTTCTTCTAACTCCTGACTATTCCTCACCACTGCTCTCATTTCTGATCTCTCCAGGGACTTCAAATAGATCTCATTTTCTTATAACCTCTAAGCAGTGTAATCACCTCAGTGCCATAATCTCTTTACTTGTAGAATGAATCAAATGCTATCAGATCTCTTTCTCCCCTTATATTTCTTCTCTGTTCTTTTTAATATCACGCTTCTTTTACTTCATTCTGAATGAAACAATCGAGGGCTAATAACCTCATTAGGTACTTATGTTCTTAGTTTGTCTCTAATGAGGATATTGGCTGAAAAGTCCAGAGTAGTACATTGACAGCAGCTGGAAGAAAAGTCAACACTAAATGTGGCTGCTGTAATAGCCAACAGTGAGGACACAAGGGTGACACATGTATGTGCCACTCCACACTTTCAGTAGAAATCACAGAGGTAAATAAAGCTATGCTATTCTGGAGTTCAGATGAGCATAAGACTTAATAGACTTGGCAGCTGACACCTGCTTTAAAGACCTGATTTGTCCAGTACAACAATATGCATAACAGGGTCACTGTGGCTTTTTGAATCTGGGGTATTTTTTCCCTATTTCTCTTGCTTCTGGACCGCAAGGTCATATCAGCATCAGCAGGCAAGGCTCTGCTGGAGTTTGTCATTCCTGCCACAGCTGCGGAGCATCTGTATCTGTTGCTGTCTAATGGACTGCTTTGTAGCTCTCCTCTGTCAGTGGCCACATCCTAGAGAAGATGCATATGAACATGTGGCTGCTAATGGCATATCTCTGGAGACACCTTTTTACACCCTGTGCATACCCAGCCCCTAGGCAGCCCTTTCTCCCATGCAGATGACACGGCTCTCAAGGAGAGAACGGGCTGTAGATCCTTTGGAAATGGAGGCTACTGGCTTCAGCAGGAGGAGGGGCAAGGGTTACCACCTTCCAGAATTTTGAAACGTCAAGGGCTTTCAACCAGGAGTCTGGGAAGTTGCAAGGAGTTGATGGAAGGAGGTGGAAATTTTCTGAGCTGCAAGAGCAGAGACAAAGCATGTCCCTGGAGTTGCTCTGTGATAATTCAGATTCCTCTCTGGAGGAAGGACCCATCATGAAACATAAGTAGTCCTCCTCTCTTCTTTGGAGGGTATAAAGGAGGAAAGCTTGCAGAATGATGGAGCATGAAACAGATTCAGCTTCTGAACCATATCCGTAGGCATAAAAAGAGCTTGAAAGAACAACTACAAGGATGTAGACCCCTCACAGTGCAAGAAGACTGAAAAGACAAATGTGACTTGCATCCATCCTCTGGACCTGTCTCTGTGCTCAGAAAGAAAATTAAATTGATGCTTTGTACTCTTAGGTCTTGAGCAGAGTCTTCAGAGAAAGTTTCACTTTTACATAGAATCCTAATATAATACTGCCTGTAATTTTACAGACTCCTTTGTAACTCTGAAAAGGAGGAGAAAATTCCTTAGAGACAAGGCTCCTGAACTGGCATGTGCATGATCTCTCTAGCAGAATCAAGTTTATGGTTTATTTTAATATTCCCTCCTGTGTGTCTTATTTATGAAGATAACTATCAACTATATTGTAAGGCTATAGAGGGAAAACTCCCCGACCTCAAGACATAGTTCTTCCTTGGCTATGAAGCTTGGGTCAGCATTGCCTTTTATGCAGTCACATTGAAGAGTTGTTAAGGGATAATATAAAGGATCATTAATAGACTTTCTTTTTCCAGGAGGGATTTTGAAATTTTAAAAGAAGTTCCAACTGAATGAAATGCAATATCCAAGAGTATCCACAGATGGGAAATGAAAATGAAACTGAAACCGCCTTTCAAATACAATACATTCTTGTCTATTCTTTTTTAATATTATGTGCTGATTTTGATCATCACTTCCATTATTTTCCACTATAGATTTACTTAATATTAATTTTGCATTGAAAAGGCAGATTTCACTTAAAATGTTCAAATGGAACCATTTAAAACCTCTTTCAGTACTTTTTGTAAGGTTTTTTAACCTGTATCCTTCTTCAGAAGCTTCTGTTTCAGTGAATGATCATTTTGTTTCACTGAAAACAGAACGAAAATAAAAATTTGCAACTCTTTAACCAACATTTGTAGAAATGTCCTCAAAGATCCAAACCTCATGAGTTCCCAAATCTCTTCACTGGAGCTATATCTACCTAACTCTTCACAAGCACAGTCTCTTGGAGTTTCAGCTGCTGTGGCTCTATTTCTGTGCTATCCAATCCTTCTTTAAAAACACAGTGGGTGTCACTACTTTTTATTTTGCCTGTTTACTGTTCAAACAAGAAAGTGCTTATATGGGCAACCAAAAATTACATATTTCTCTTCGACAACAGGCAATTGATTTCTAAGCCATTCTCTGTTATTGTATGCCACTTGAGAGAGCTAAATGTTCCAGTAACACAGAGAGAAAGCATTCATGTTACATTTCACTCTATTTTTACCATTTATACTAAAGTCTTGCACAAAATTAATGCAGCCAGCAACAACAACGTATCGTAGAACATGTTTTCTGAAGGACTAGCCTGTTGGGAGAAAGGTCATAACAAGTAAAGCTGTTTGGAAATATGAATCTCAGGAGTGCTGTACATCATATTTTATAACACCACCCTTTTGGCACCAAACTCATCAGCTGTACTCCTCCACTTCATGTGACGTAAGACTGCCGAGTTTCTCAATCTCTTACAGGCTGCTTCTTTTTCAAAGATCACTATATTCTGAAGGGTGCCGTGTAGATCAGGCTCTGGGATGAGGGTAGATTCCATCACAGCGTCTTGACATCTCCTCACTCCACTTCCATGGGTTATTGATGACTTGCTCCCCTACCTGCTGCCCTGCTGTGTGTGAGATTGGGATGACACTGCTGAACAATGGGGAGTAAGGGAGTATGGCACAGAGTGCGCTCTGGTTTTGTGTAAATGGACATCAGCAGTGCAACTGAAAAGGCAAACAAACTTCAGACAGAAAAGAGTCACCTGTTCTTGATAAAAGGTACTCTAAAAATGACCACAAATACAAGTATTTAGAAAAGTTTATTTCCTTTCTATATCCTGGTTTACTTAATGCATCTAGGGGCAATTTGTGCGTTGTAAATGTCAGCTTCTCTGTTAGGTCAGCAAGCTCTCTGCTTTCTCTTTTGTATAACTTTCTTTCTTTTCACTGACCAGCTGCCACGTTGATGGTGTCTCTTGGTATCTCCTGTCTCATGTGGCTTCCTGTTCCCAGCTGTCCCAGTTCCCTGTCATGCTGCTGAGAAATTAGTGCTTAGGCTATGAAGTTGATTTATTGCCCTCATTTTCTGTATTACAGCATGATGCTACTATGGAGTGAGGATTTACAGAGCCAATAGTTTATGCCCATGGCCTAAGCATTACCAGTGAGAAGGGCCGTGAGCTGACAGGGCTATGCCCAGTTAGAACTGTATCTCCATGCAGAGTCTTTCTGACAATCCACAAGCATAGAAGTCCAGAGTAAATGTGCATGTGAGTGTATGTATACTAGATACATGTTCCAACCTACATATATATATGTTTCAGTAATAGCTGTCTCAAGGTGTTTGTGTAGCCAGTGTTATTGCTGAGACATTTCTCCTCAATTGCCTCTTGTCTTGTTTCTTCCCTCTCCCAAGACACAACAGAACTGTTCCCCTTCCTGTCAGCACTGTGCTTCTAAATCAGCAGAGCCAAACCCCCCATTTCCCGAAGCCAATACAGAAGCTATTAGAAAAGCATTTTACTCTTGCATGTTTTTTTTGTCTGCCTATACCATCCACAAAAATCCAATTCACAGGAGGCCAGCTGGCCATCTTCTCCTAAAAGTTTCATTTTTGACTATTCCAAAAAGTAGGAAGTGGTTCAGGTCACAGCTGAAGAGCACAAGCCAGGTATAAATCACATCAGGCCATGCTTAAGATATCCACAAATGATAGCTGTACAGTTTCAGACTCTGCAGGCCTTTCACACCCAGAACATCCACTGACGTCAATGGAAATTTTGAAAGATGACGAAGAACAGTGACGATGTTGACTCCGGCAGTGAAAGCCTTGAGAGCCTAATGTTTAGGTTTTCTCTGCCTTAGTTTGTATATGCTGTCCCTCACCACAGGCTGAATGCCGCACTAATGCTTGCCTGCATGTACCTCAACACAGACCTGAGAAATAACAGCGAGCCTGTGCCCTCACACCCCGCTGCCGAGCCGAGGGGGGACTGGCTGTGACTCGGCCATGCTCACACAGGGAGTTTGTGATAGAGCATCCCCATGGACCTCAAATTCAGCCTCCCAGTGCCCTTTCCAGCACTTTCCCTGGGAGACTTTCTATCTTTTCAGTAAATGAAGTGTAACATCACTTGAGATGCCTCTCCAAACTGCTGGGACATGCAGGGAATTGCCTAGTCCACTTAGGTAACGTTAAAAACAATGTGGGTTTGGGATTTTTTTCCCCAAAGATTTCGATTAACTCACCTTTTGAAGGCCAACATTAGCAAACACATTCATGTGAAGTCTGGGCCATGCAAGACACAAGTGAGGTGTGACTTCGGTGCCAGCGTATCCCACAGGCCGCCCCGGACACAGGCCCTGCTCCCCAGCACAGCACCCAGCCTTGCTGGATGAGGAAAGGGGCCCTGAAGCAGCTCCTCTGACACCTTGGGGTGCCCTTCCCAAAAGCTGGGGTGTAGCCCCAGGGCATTGGAGAGGCTGGGGCAGTACTGTCCCCAGCCCAGAGTGGGGCTGCACTGTGCACCCAGGGGAAAGCTGAGCCCACGGAGGTGAGAGGCTTTCCCTGCAGGCCAGCAGTGCCAGAGCTGAGCCCTGCAGGGTTTTTTAATTTTAGCTGCACACGATAAAAGTGAGGAGGAAGAGTCCCGGGGGGCAGCAGTCCCTCTGGAGACCAGTGTCCCCAGGCCACTTCTACCTGACTGGTGCATCGGGAGGTCCTCAGGAAGATGTGACTTCATTAACACTCGGTTTCTCCGAGCAGTCGGTGCCCTGTTTTTGAAGATGGCAGTCATTAGGCGCATAGTATAAGCAGGAACAGTCCTGCCGGGGTCAGGCTTTAAGGGCACCTGCTCACCAGGCCGTCTGCTGAGCTGAAAACTCTTGCAAGCAGCAGGAACACCCGAGCTGTGTCAGCGTGCTTCCCGAATCAGGCCTTCCCTGTCCTCATCGCTCCTTGATGAACCAAGGAGGAGGAAGAGGTGATGCAGTGCAGTCTTTAACCAGTAATGGTGGTCTTCAGAATGGATGCCAGCCACAGTCACCACACTAATTAGATTTAAAGAATCAATGTGATATTTGCTTTGGGCAGAAAGGCAGTTTTAAGGGCAAAGTTACAGAGCCCTGTTAGGAATTCCCTGCTTCCATTGTTGGGCTTTTTTGAATTATTGAGTAAACACTGTTTGGCAACTTGCTGCTGCTCATTTTGCCAGTTTGCTCCATAACTCCGTAAGGATCGTCATTAGCTTCAACACAGCTCACTAACTGCTCTTCCCACTCTGCTTTGGCCTGCCTGCACATGGCTTGACATGGCTCTGTCAGAGCCAACAGTCCTTTCTCTTTACTCCATTTGGGCATGACATCAGGTCCCAATGTGACATAACCTCCTTCCCTCACACCCCCCCATGCAAATGGGCCAGATCCCTCATGCTAGTCCTCCAGCCCAGCCCCAAACACAGCAGGAACCATCCCTCTGCCGTGGAGATGTCAGAAATCCCCAGGCCCCTGTGAAGCTTTCATTTCCCTTGCTGCCCCTTCCAGCTTCAGCCATTGCTGCTGTGGAGAGGAAATGTCCAGTCTGAGAACCTCCTGGCCACTGGTCTCGTGGCCTCTGACTAAGATTTAAGGACGATCCTGCATGCTACACCTGACTAAGTCAAGAGTTGCATCTCCTCATGGGCTCAGTAACCAGCTGCTGCATTAAGCAGTCTTTGATAGTGACTAAAAAGCTCATCTTTTTGTCCAAGTGTGATGTCTGCCTGGTCTGTGGGTGTTTGGAGCTTGCATATAGCAACAGTATTGCATTTTATTTGTATAATGCTGATTATCTAGAAGAGTAAAAGCAATTTAGGCTCTGGGTGCCCCTAGAGTGTAAAGGCAGAAAATGCTGGATAATGCACCATGTGATAACTTCAGCTGTTTGATCACTGAGTGCGTGTTGTCACATTAAAAGCTGCTTATTGCCAGAAATACTTGCTGCAAAATGGCATGTTCTCTCCGGCTTGATGGAAGAACTGCAGATGCCAGCCTGCCCCATGCAGCAAGCTGAAGAGGAACCATCTGATCACTGTGATAACACACCCCAGAGTGAGCTCAGCTCACTCTGGTGCTTGTGGATAGTTGTGGCTCTGTGGGAAATCTGTTGCAATGTCTGCTCACACTGCTACAGCTGGTGCTCTTTCTCTAAAGTATCAGCAGTGCAGTGGTGCTGCTCGACTTTACCTTCTCTTCATGTCCCATCAGGGGTGGCTAGTGGTCCTGCTCCCACAACCTAGATGCAAAATTCTGCAGTATGTTCAGGTGCAAAAATTAAATTAAATATTCATCCTATGCAGCCTTTGCTGCAGTCATATGCGTAAAGCTGTAGAGTGTATCCTAGGACTACAGCTCATCACTGGACATGGATGGAGGCAAACAGAACAGTTTTAGTGCCCCAGACACAGCAAACTGGGATGGAGAACCATCCCACCCAGGAAGCTGCAGACTTTTCCCTGTGCTTCTGAAGCCCAAGACTCCCAGCCTGATGTTTTGTTAAGGCAGTTTACAGTATGTGAATCTTCCCTGTGGTTTGGTCTTGTTCTTTTAAACTTTTTTTTTTTTTTTAATGTTAGTTTAAACAGTCTCTCATTAAGGTTTCTGAGTGTGTGCTAAGACTTGTCTTGGAAATGTGTATTCAGGTGGTTTGTAAGATTTGTATTATTTGCTTCTTTTGGAGCCATTCTGGTGTATTATGTAAATCCATAGCTGAGCATTTCCTGGGACCATTTATTGTGCAAATGCCTAGTTTGGCACGTGTACAGCGCTGAGCAAAACCAATTGCTTCTGTCTCTCTAGTTCAGAGAAGAAGAATCAGCCTGGAGATTTTTTGTTTCATTTAAGAGAAGACAATTTTCTCATTTTATTGCCTATCAGAATGCATTTTATGCAAATGATCTGGAAGCTCCTAGAATAGATGAAAGGCACATCGAAGGACAGCACAGGAGGGGGGATCCCCTCTGGGGCACGCCAGGGAGGGCTGAGATCCTTACTGTGGTGGCTGTGGATGGATGTGCTTGGCATGGACCTTGGCTCACTGCTGGGCTGGGAGCAGCATGCCAGCATGGCACAGCACAGCACGGTCCATGAGTGACCTGCTGTTTGAATTTCCTGCCACGTAAGATTTGTAGACATGATCTCAAATTGACCTGACCCTGAAGACAGGAGCAATTAAAGAAACTTTTCCCTGTGAAATCAACAGCAAAACTGATGGTTTTGTGACAGGCTGTGCTTGCTATCTTGTCCTTTCTAAAGACAGGGTGCTCCAAGCCTGAGATTTTCTGACAGTAGCCAAGCATTTCTTCAGCTCTTCTCAGGCACAGATCTGGTAAAGGAAAAATGCCTGATCATGATGATTCACTCACTAAACAGCTTAATGGTGCACCATCACCAGCCATTACTGTGGTCAGTATTGGTTAAACAGCCACTTCAAACATGCCAGGCTTTTTCTAGGAAAAAAAGGGACACCCCTTGCCTCCAAGTGCAAAAACCAGTGCTGTCACCGGGGCTGATGTTACCTGCCAGGCTGCAGGGCTGCATTCTCCCATTAGGCAGGGTATAAGGAGAGAACAAAGGGCCAGGCTCTGCAATCCTAGTTCAGTCCCCAGCACAGACAGACCAGACCGGATAAGTACAGGGCCTCTCTGAGGAGTGACGCAGCTGCTCGCCTGGCCCTGTCCTCTGGCTAATGGCCATGGGCTGTGGTGTGCCTCAGCAGGCAGTGCAGGTAGTGGGATAGGCAAGGGGCACTGGCATGCCCAGGACAGGTCTTGGACTGGTGGAAGCCGAGGAGGAGCTTGTGCCCTCCCAGCACTGGGAAGCAGCTTTCCTGAGTTGTTCTGGGTACACAGGAGGAAAGCTGGAGGCAGGAGTATACGGGTTTTGTTGTAGGAGCCTGAGACCAGTGGGGCAATAAAAGCTATGGCAGGATCCTGGGTACCTCTCTGCAAAGTGCTGAGGCTAGCGAATTTATTCACAGCATTTTATGATCTGGGACACGCCACAGGAGCCTCCGTGCAACTGTTCTGCTGGCATGTGAACCTGCAGTGACTCAGGAAAAAAGGCACTTGGGGGCTGTCTTGATAAGTAACAGGAGTTGGCTATAAAATAAATATGCAGGAAAAGCAAATCGTCAGGTCTCTGAAGTTACAGCCTACAGGCAGCCCTCATCCTGCCTCTGCACCCGGGGACTTCACTTCTTTGTGCCCTAGCTTGCACCTCTGTAAAATGGGTTTTATGAGCTCACCCTTCACTTGAACTGCTTTGAAATCTGTTCACCTGAGAGGCTGATTTTGTCATGATTGTCCTTCAGGTCAGCACTGGCTCGAGGGTGAGGGAAGCAGAGCTGGAGACATAATCCTATTTTCTGGGAAACACACCATGTACGTTCCTGGAGATAATTTTTGAGGAATATTTTGGCTCAACTTGTGTCTTTTACCTGTACAGCAGTCTTTTACCTACATCCACTTGTGAGCGTAATGCATGAGGGATGCTGTGGCCCTAACAGGGTGAATTATGAAAAAATGTCCTAGGATATTTTTTTTCACTGGGAGAAATTAAACTTGGTTTTACTTTCCTTAAAAGCCAGGGCATCTTGTCTGTCTTCTTTGCTTTTGCTTGCTGTAACTGCCTTGCAATTCCTCCCAGAAGGCATGGCATGACATTTTAGTCCATGTCTCTTCTTCCATACCTTGAACGGAGAATGTATGACTGTTAACAGTGGATCTGCAGATTATTTATCCAGGCCTTAGCAGTGCGGGGATTAGCTAAACACGTTTTGCCTGCCAATCTCTAATCAAGAGGCCAGATTCACTGGCACAGTGGCGGCTTTGCTGTGCTCCAGGGAGGCAATGCTCATTCTGCTGAAAATCAGGAGCAATTTAGCCAAATTCAATTTGCAGGTACAGACGTTGCAAGGTCAAAGTAAGAAGCACAGTCTACAAAAAAAAAAAAATCACCTGCTTCGGAGGAGAAGGCTCCAGTATGAACACTGAGGCAATGAGAAAATTGTAACAAAAGTTAACAGTCTGGAAAGGAGAAATAACTGACTTGTGCAAAGTATTCCCTTAGGGCGTGTATTTCTCCCAGATATTTTCTACTTTGCTGCATCTTTCTCAAAGATGTTATGGCAACTCAATGGCTTATGCTTTCTGGCATAGGTTTGTTCTGCAGTAAGTCAAGAGACCAAACCCCCAGCCCAGGGGAACACAGTGTGTGTTTTTTGTGGTTCTGGTCTACCTTTCCACTCCATATGTGGGATATTTTTGCAAAATGGGGGGGAAAAGCATTCCTTCTAGTCCTGGCAGAACTTTATAAATTCATTTGCATGAGGTTCAAATAGTGGAGAAACATCCTGACTACCTAGCAATAGTTAAAGACAAAACAGGCAGTGGAAGGTGAATATTATTAAACATATAATTGTGAGCTCAGTGGGGAAAAAATGGAGCTTTACTGTCATATTTCATTTGCAAGTTTTATTTGACTGCAACACCTGCTTTCAATGTGATTAACTCTTACTTAGCATGCAATTTTGTTACTGAGGACTTCTGATTTACTTCACTGGGGATGCTCGGTTCCAGTGACAGAGGTATTTTGCTAGTATTGTGCTGTAGACACGTCTAATGGGGCAGAGCTAATTTGCCATTTGCCTGGTTAATGAAGATACACACTAAAAAGATTATGAAGAAAAACAAGAACTAGTATGTGAAAGATGTGAAGAACCAGCAAACAATATAGAATAAAAAATACAAACAGTAAGATCTCTATGCCTTAGGCTTTTCTGTAGTATCTTTCATCCCAGCACAGTTCCTGTAGTGCCATAGCAGCTACGTGTTGTTCCCAAGTGACATTACACATTTCCATCAGGCCAAATTGTCAGGGCACCCTGTGACAAGTGGCAGGGGACCACAATCCCCATTTGGGAGAGGAGCGCTGGTATGTGCAGCCTGGATGGTGCCGGTCAGGACTTGCTAAACCCTGCTTGGGGGCTGTTACTGAGGGGAGCTTGTGACATAGCGGCAGCAAGGTGGGTTGTGTTGTGCCATGTGGTGCTCACTGCTTTACTTTATACCTACAGGCAGGTTTCCGTCTGTCCCCATGGCTGTCTTGCATGCAGAGAATGCGCTGAAAGTCAGGCAGCTGCTTCTGCTCCCAGCTGGGCTTCATAGGCTTTATGCCAACCATCCCGGTTGGCATCCTGAGCAAGTGGGGAGCAACCAGGTCAAATGTGTCCTCTTTCTCACCTGCACCCTCCCGTTACCCTTACACACAGCAGAGATGCCTGCTGCAGCAGCCCCCTCAGCAACGCCCCACAGTGAGCACATCCACTGTGTAACATCTCTCTGGAAACACTTCCCAATGGCCACATGAAACCAGGCTGCAGTTCTCTCAGTTTGCATGTATCCTCCCAGCAGTGTAATCCTGCCTTTTATTTCAGTCATGAGCCTTCAGCTTGTCTGTGAACATGGATATGACACTTCTGAGTGGGAGCAAGCTTTTCTTTATTGCTGCTGCAGCGATTAATCCAGTACATTTCCCTTCCTTTGACATTCCCATTCCAATCTTACACAGGCCTTTGCTGTTACCTTGGCTAATGCCTTGCATTTATTTTGTAAACCAACTGCTGTGATTACAATGGAGCTCTAGCTCATGAGGGCAAAATCAAGGAAAATAATGCAGGAAGCTAGTTTATCTCAAAAATACAGCATTACATCCTGCAACACCAAAGCTCCTTGCCAGCAGTTGTAGGAATTTACTCCTTGCATGGAGGATTACACAGAGGTTGAGGAGAAATCATCTCAGCAGGGTGGCTCTGCAGGATGTCTGCAGGGCAGCTTCCCTGCCCAGGAGGAGCCGTGCCCAGCGTGGCCAAGGGATGCACAGGGCCAGGGCATGCCCGAGCTTTGCATCAGCATTTCCCCATTGCCTCTCTGTCTGTTGTCCACACCCAAAGTCCCACAGCTCAGTGTGCAAAGCAGGGTGAGCCCAGCAAACAAAATCGTATCAGCAAGAGAGCAGCAAGGTAGATTTTGGGCTGAGGTGGTAGGTGAGACTGGCAGGCATAGGATTTCTGGTAATGTGGGCAGCAGGTTTGGTCACTCTTTGATGATAACACAGGGGGTGGGACTTCTCCTTCTAGATGTGTGCCAGAGGTGCCTGTGTCTGTGCTCCTCACCTGGGGTTCCCTTTTAGAGCTGAAGGAGAGGAACAGAAGTAGCATTTCCCTGGGCTCAGTGCCTCCTGAGTTGGGAAGCAAAGGCAGCTCAGGAACATGCATCTCCAGTGACTCTGAAAGAGCCTGGGTTCCTGGCTCAAACATCAGAAGTTGCTTGTACATACCTTAAGGTCAGTGGGCAGAAGCTCCCCACTACCACTCTGTGTCCCTGGGACTCAGAGCCACACGCATGCACATTCATCTCACAGGGCACTACCGGAGCATCTTCAGGGCCTCCTCCAGCTGGATGTCTTGAAGGTACATTATAAATATACACTCTATAAGTAAGTAAGGTTGCTTGTTATTAACTGCCATTATTTAAGATAGGCCAGGGACTCTCTCTTTTGTAGGTGTATGGCCCAGAAGGTCTTTGAAAGCTGCCCACTGAGCCTGAGGTATGAGGGGCAACAGCACATACTTTGTGTGAGCTGAGAGTGGGAGCCTGCAGAGGACTGTGACTGACAGACTGGTTGTGTGTGCACGCTGTGACAGCCCCACTCGGCTCTGCTTGCTGGAAAACTCACTCTGGGGACAAGTACCAGGAGCAGAGGGGAGGGGAGCACCTGTTTACAGGATCCTTGTTTGCTTTCTTTGCAAAGCACACCTCGGGCACCTCTGCCCACGTTAGCGAACAGCAGGGATTTAGCCCCAGAGACGAACCCAACAAAGAGAAGAGTCTGCAGCTTCTAGGCATTCGGTAACCCTCCCTCTTCACCCCAGATGAGCTAGAGCTATCTGTGCAGCAGGACCAGCTCACCAAAGCCTAAGTAAACTAAGGTAGAATTTGTATTTTATCCTGGAAATGAGACAGCTTGACAACTGGCCCCAGTAGACAGAGCTGGAGGGGGCTGATGGTCTCCCTGCAGAGAGATGTGCTTCCCCAGCAGCTCTTCCACTGCCACTGCATACTTGTCCTGGGGAGGAGGTACCCAGTGCCACCTCACCACTGACCCAGAGTCAGCCAGCTTGCTCTGGTGTGAGCAGAGGACTCCCTCTGTGTCCTGCCGTGGGCAGGTAGATCTGCAAGAGGCTGTCTTGTAAAACATCAAGAAATCAACCCCAGCTCCCACTCTGTCCTGGGGCTTTGGGAGACTTAGGGTCAGACCTCACATGAGAGTCCACAGTGCTGAGTTGGGCTTCAAAGGGCACTGAATGCTTTTCAGACTGCCCTCTGGGTAGGATGTTTTTTTTTTTTTTTTTTTTTAGCAGATATTGTTAAAATATTCATAGACAGGCTCTTCTGGCACAACCAGGCATGCCTGAAGCACCACAGGACACAAGCTCAGTTTTTGCCAAAGAGTATCCATAAAACATCAGGATACTCGTTGGGTACAAGGTATCCTTGTGGACAAAACTGAAATTACTGGACAGCAGGAGAAACTGTGTCCAAAATGTTCTGTCAAAATATTTAAAGTTGAAGGTTGGTTTTTCTGGAGTGATTTCATCCCCCAACTGTTTTGGGATTACAGTGTAAATTATATCATAGTCCTCTTGCTTCCCATAACTATTTATCAACCGTTACTGATAAATCTCTTCATCAAATGCTTCGTTGAATGGCTTCACAAGCTGCCTTATGGCACCAAGGAAAAATCAGTTTCCCCAACAAGCAGTAGGAAACCTGGGGACACAGTTAATTGTGTGGGGGTTATTGTACAGTATATAGTCATCCTGGCACACAAAAACATACCAAATTTCCCCTAATGCTCCTCAGGCTTCGCTGAAGATGCCATGTCCAAGAAAGCCATCTAACACATCTGCTACCTCCACAAAGAGCCCACGGTTCAGCAGTGCACCCGTTTTGGACAATGGCTCTTGCTGTGTACATGGGTGCAGAGCTGGTAGCACCCTCCACAGCCCCAGCTGTCCTCAGGGAGAAGCCCCCTTACAACCCCTTTGCTAGACGGAGGAAGCTCTGCCATAAGGAGATCTCCTTTGGAAGCTGCAGCCAGCCTACAAGAAGCAATTTAGACTTGGTGAAACCAGCCAAAACAGCTAAAAGGAAGCTTTATTGGATAGGCCAGTGAGAGGAGACTCCAAAAAGGGGAAATGCAGCTCAGGGTCCTGATCTGTGCCAGGGCAAGGCTGTCCTTCAAGGCATCACGGCACTACACTGGGTGCTTCAGATATGGGGGTGAGTGTCAGGTTGTGCTACTGTATGGATCCAGTGGTATCTGCTAAACAAGAATCAGGCCCACAGTACAGTAAAATCATGTGTTTCTACTGTATATGAAAGAGTGGTACCCAATTCTATATGTGGGGAACAGATTTTTGACAGGAGGAACTTCTTTTTTCCCAGAATGAATCCAAATATAAATTCCATTTTAGTCCTTTAATTTGACTACGGCCTTCCTGTCCCTCTCATACTAATCTTACTTAACATCATTTAATTTAAACTGTGCCTGCATTTTTTTGTCTTCGGAGCATTAGACTGCCTGCCTGTGACACCCTGGCAGTCAAACCCTCCCTGGTGCCTTGAGAAGCAGGTTTAGGCCTCTAGTGAAGTTCAGGACTGGGTTTTACAAATGTCTCTCTGCATCCCCGTGCACTGCCTGCAACCCCTATGGCAAGTGGCTGAACCAGACAGTGCTTCACAGGGCTAAAAAACAGATTTGAAGAGGGTATAGTGTTTGGGGAAGGGGAGAGTGGATCCAGGCCACATGCTGAGCACAAGCAGCATCTGTCAGTGCTGTGTGCATCCCCGAACAGCCCTGCATGGTGCTGGCAGGTGGGAAGTCAGGCTGCAGTTTGTGGTGCAGAAGGGAAGCTCTTTTACTGATACAGAGATGCGGTTAAGAGGTTCAGCCAGGAATAGGCTGCTGCCAGCAGGTAATTTTGTACAAGTCAAGGGACACTGATGTGCTGGCTGTAACACTGAACGACATGATTCAGAACCAGCAGTTCAGATTAAAATGTCCGTGTACAGCAGCCAAAGCCCAGGGTCATCGCATCCAGAGATGGGCCAAGTTCTGCACAAGAGATAGGCAAGTTCTGTGCAGCCATAATGCTGTATGAGAGACTGGCAGGCAACAAAATGCAGCAAACACAAAAGATGTATTTTCTCTACCCTGCAGCCTTGTACCTGCTGCCACAGAAGGGGTATAGACAACCATAGAGCTAGTGATGTGGGAAATCTGAAGAGGCTCAGAGCATGGATTGGTTTCTTTAATCACCTGAGACATCCCCATCTTCTGAAAAAGTGGATCAAAATCACACTTCCACCAGACTCCAAATTATGAGCCTTACATGCTGAGTCTCAGGAAACAAACAGATTGAAATTCAAGGCAGCAGTGAAAACCTATTGGGCATTGATTGTCAGTGAAAAATTTAATTTTGTGCACATTTTGTCAAAGCACCTCGTTGTAGTACTTTAGGGCCTCAGGGGTTTTGCAGGTTTGAAAGCAAGGAAAGCCAGTACAGGCCATGGCACCACTGTTGACTGTCCTCAAGTGCCACTGTGTCATGCACGGGTGTATGTCCTCGCCCCAGTGGGAGTGGGCAGCTGCCAGCTGCCTCCTCCTGCCCCTGCTGCTGTCAGGGCTTTGAGCCAGGTCCCATGGCTGCAGCAGGAGTGGGGAGCAAGGGGCTTTCCTGCCAGCCCTGTCCCCTCGGCATCCCCATGGAGGTGAAAGGAGGAGGATGACCCCACACTGTTTCAAGATGTCCCCTGTGAAGTTGCTCATGACAGAAGTGAGATTTCACCGCTCTGCTCGCTCTTCGGTTGCTGTCCCTTCTGTGTTTGCAGCCCCCATGTGTTTATACCTGGTGCAGGTGCAGGCTGTTGCAGCAGATGCTGAAACTTGTTTTTCTTCTCCTCTTTAAGGTGTGTGCCCCTCCTTCCCCAAAGAAAAAGAAGATGAGCAAGAAAGAAAAGAAACCCATCTATTTGTTGCAGACTGTGACTGGCTTGTGTAATAACGCTGCCTTTCTCTCCTTGTTTTAGGGAGTGCTGCCGATTTTTTGGAGACAATGGCTTGACTTTGAAGGTGTTTTTTACCAAAGCAGCACCCTTTGGTGTTCTTTGGACCCTCACAAACTACCTTTACTTACATGCAATAAAGAAAATAAACACTACGGATGTCTCCGTGTTGTTCTGCTGCAACAAAGCTTTTGTGTTCTTGCTTTCATGGATCGTTCTGAGGGACAGGTTCATGGGAGTGAGGGTAAGTGACTCCTTATCTCTGTCTCCCTTCTTCCCCCTCGTCCTTCTGCATTTCCTTTTCCTCTTCCATCCGGCTGGCTGAGTGGAACCCCACACAGATGACTGAGCGGGCACAGAAATTCTTGCAGAGCAGGGACACATCCTTCCCGTCAGCCTGCCCAGGCATCCGTGAGCTCCCAGAGCCCCCATGTCCCCCCGCCTGGTGCCTTTGCACGTTTTGCTTCAGAAAAGAGTTAATTTGCTCCAGAGTGTGGCACAAAGGATAGCTGCTATCTCCATGTTGCTGTGGACATGTGTCAGCCTTTTCTGGGCCCTTCCAAGTGACTTGCCAGTCTGTGGCACCAGACCTAGTTGTTTCTAACAGCACATTCCTGCAAGCCCCAGCTGCACACTACGCGTTTCTGTTCCCAGCCTGTGAATTTAATGGGGCCCTCACTTTCCTACAAGCGACAGCAGGCTTGCAGGGTGACACGGTTATCCTTTGCACCCATGTCAGTCAGCAGCAGCTGTGGAGAGGTGAGGAGAGCTGGGCTACCCTCGCCCACCCGTGGATGAAGTGTGTGTGTGTGTCGCAGGTGGAGGATCAGCATAATGCTAGTGCATAGGGAGTTGCAGCTGCCCAGCGGCTGTGGGCACGGGGCCAGGCAGCACAATCTGCAGCAGGGCAGCGGGTCCACCTCTCCTGGGATTGCTTTCCTTGTAGCACCCCAAATGTTTGCTTATGCCCTTAGTCCTAGACCCTATGTGAACACTCATGTCACAGCAGCAACAGAGCTGCATGTTGTGAGGGTTATTGGAAACCTGCTGACCTTGCTGACATTTTGGCAGCCCTCAGCGCAAGGCATCCTCTGGCATCCCACTGCCCCAGGGCCAAGGGGGCTATGCCAGCGCCAGGAGTAACTGCAAGGAGAAGGAACCAGACCGTCTATCCTGCCTCTCTGCACTAGCAGGCACTTATTAATGTTAGCAGCAATAATGATAATAATACCTATTTTCCGCCCACCGTTTGAGGAACTGTCTGCTCACATACCTGGGTGATGCTTTCAGTGCTCCGAAGAGGCTGTTATACCTCACTGTGTGAAGCAAGCAAGAGTTAACTTTTTGGGAAGCACTCTCTCTGCAGGAGAACTTGGCTGGCATTGTGGTGGTGGCAGCCAAGAGGCTGCAATATGTACCCGCCAAAGCCCAGCCGGTGTCTGCATTTGCCCACCCACCTGCCCAGGTAGCTGTACCCTGAAAACAAATAAACTAGGCTTTTTGAGTACAGAAGCAAGGGTGTCCTGAAATGATCCTAGAAGCAGGGAAGTGCCACTGTTATCCCAGCTGGACATGCTGGCCATTTTGATAAAAGTAAAAATTTTTAAAAAAGCATATTTTTGTGTTCTTCAGCTGTCTTGTGGCACTGTCAGCTGTAGTGCCAGTAGGATGCCAAGAGAGGAGGTGTGTGGAGGGCTGACCGTGGCTCTCCTGCATGTGCAGCTTGCTCCTTGGTCTGCACATGCTATCTCTCACCACTGGGTACAGCTGAGGTATGGGAGGAAGAAGCCCACCCATGTGTAGGGATACACACACGGGCATGCACACGCCAGAGCGGAGACACTTCTCATGCTCTCCCGGGTGTGTGGTCATGTGTGAAGAGCTGAGGTGGTCAGGGGCTCTCAAGCAGCTTCATAGCCAAGTTAGGTCTTGTGCCACAGCAAGTGACAAGCACTGGGGGATTAATCCTGCTCTGGATCCCCCCTTCCCAAAGGGGCAGGAAGGAGCAGAGGGAGCAGGGAAGCAGACCCAAGTGGTGGTCTCAGTCATGACCAATGTCCTTCATTTCTTATCAGCACTGCCTTGGGAAAGGCTGACTTGCTCAAAACCCAGCAGCAATGAAGCAGAGATGCAGAGTGGGAGCCAGGGCAGTGGGGGCCATGGGATGCCTCTGCCACGTGTCCCAGCCCCTCACAGTGGCATCTGGCACTGAGAGGGGTAACACTTGGGAGGGGGGTGTGGGGGGTGTGGGGGTGTTGGGCGTGGAGAGGTGGCTTCCTGAGAGTCCACCTCCACGCCCAAGGAGTAACATGGCCATCTCCCACCCTGGTGACAGGCCAGCAAGGGGCCTGGGCACAGGGGGAAGGGACTCGCAGGAGGACTGAGCTATTTGGTCTCGGACAGACCAGACATGGCATCCTGACATATGGCAGAACATGTGTGAGGAGATGCTTGTCCCTAGGGACTGTCAGGGCACGGGGCAGCACAGCAGTCCTGCCGCCCAGCTTTGTGTGACACAGTGGGAGTGCTGGGGACACTCCTGTCTGCAGAGGGAGGTAGTGTGAAGTCTTTCCGTGAAATGCATTTTCTTCCTTCTTTCCTCCCATTTCTGTACAGCCCATGTGAAAAACAACCAGCAGTGAGGGTGGTGCTGCCTGGCATGCTGGGGGATAGCCTCAGGATGAACCCCAAAACAAAGCTCTCCTCCTGGGACTGGCAACCAGGAGCAAGGACAGCTGCTGGGGTTTCTCCAGAAGGGATCTATGGACTGTGAGCCAGCACACAGCACAGCCTCAAAGCCCGTGGTCCTTTGGGCCCACATTGTGTCAGAGCTGCTGACCTTTTTAGAAGCAACCTTTGAGAGGGTATCTAGCAGATGAGGCTGCAGAGGGGACAGTGCCTTCTCCTGTGGTGAGTAGGAGCCCTCTCACACTTCCTCTCCATCCCTGCAGCAGTGCAGCAGGATGGACAGTGCCACAGCAAAGCTCTGACTGCACATTTTCGTGTCCCTGTTCACACCCACTGGAGGGGAGAGCAGGTGTTTAAGCACATACAGGTATCTCACTTGGCCTTCAGAAGCGTAACTACTAGCTCTACAAGCACTAAATCACAATTTGGCTGGAATTTAAATGTAAGAGCAAGCTACAAAATCCCACCCTTGCCACTCAGGCACTTGCAAGTGCCTACATCTCATGTAATGAAGTTGCATTTCTCCCCCTTTCCCTTCACTGTGCCCAGAGCACAGTCTGTCCAGCAGAGCTGTGAGTTTTTGTATTGCTTTCAGGGAAGACACACATGTAATGAATCTGTGAGTGTCTGAAGTGTTGCCTCTGCAAGCCCTGTGGTGCTGAGGCATTTGCAAGTAACAGCAGACTGGTAGCACTGACGTGGTGCAGTGCAAGCAGCCTGTCACTGCTGCTAACAACATTCTTGACAGACAGACTGAAAGGCTTCCAGAGAAAGCATATGTGGCACGCCTGGCATGTCAACAGGCAAGGCCAAGACTCATCTGACACTCACGACATGCTTGACAGAAGAGGCAAGGACTTCTGCCCCATCAAAACTCTTTGCAGACTGCATTTATTTGCTTTGATATTGGACTTCGGTGTTGGCCTCCATGCTTCAGTAAATAAAACAGCTCAGGATCAAAGAGAGACATCACTTGCAAGTACCTCCTGTGTACGTAATGTATAGACAAGCACACCTGCCAGTGGGACTTGGAAATAAATATACTATCAAATCCCAAATGGTAGTCTTCCTTTCCAACCAGGCAGAGACCCAGCCTCCCAGAAGGTGCTCTGAAGTCAGTCACTATGTTAAAAGCAAAACTGGATGCTTTTTATTCTGCAGTTCATTAATGCACCCTTCAAATTTCCACTGCAGTGGAGTTGTAGCTGCCAGCAGGGGCTCAGGCAGGCTCCCTTCGCTGATACGCATGGAGTTACCCAGTTTGCCACAGCCTGGCATGTGGCTGTGGTCTCCACCTGGCTCTCCAGTGAAAGCCAGACAAGCCCCACACATCTTGGATGGTAGACAGCCATGCCTGGAGCAGATGCTACCGGAAACACTGCATCATCCAGTCTTTGCCACCTGGCCCGTAGCACAGGTAATGTTGAAGGGCTGAAGTTGCCATCTTTCAGATAAGCTCAAGCCATGTGTCTTGCATCTGTATAAAGAGCCATGCTGAGTCAGAGCAAAGGTGCGTCTGCCCCAGGAGCCTGGCTCCAGCAGCTGCCTACAGTGGACACCTAGAAAAGTCTGTCTAAACAGGAAAAGCCTATAATGATATTTTCTGATGAGACTTTCCAGCCTCCAGCAATTTGAGGCTCAAGGACTTCCTGAGATGGAAGCAATGTTCCTATAGTTAATAGTCCTTGATGGATTTTTTTTCTTCCATGAGTTTATCCACATAAACTTTTCACATGCACAGTGTGCAACAGCAAAGCTTTCCTTGGCTCAATTATATGTTGGGTGAAGACAAATCTCTTTTTCGTTGTTCTGCACCTGCCCCATGCTAGTTTCATTCAGTGACCTTTTTTCTTGTGCTGCTGAAGACACACAGAGTGTCTGAATTTTTATTTGACAAGCACCAGCATGACATGAGAGAACTGCTGAGGGCTGCTGAGCTTCTTCAGTCCTGCCTATCTGAAACAGCCCCACATTGCTGTAGAGCCATGCATTGGAGGGTTTCCTCTACTTGCCTTAAGAAGAAGCCTGTCCAGAACCATGGGACCCAGTTACACCACCTCCAAGCTTTGCTTTAGAAATGGTGCCCCACAGCTGTGCATAGAAAGATCTGATGCCAACAGGGCTGCAAGCCAAGACGCTGTTATCTGAACCTCTCCAAATTTGCAGTGTGTGCACCCAGCCTTTGCACGTTGCAGTGGGCTCTGCTCTGCTCAGGTCATAAATCAGCATCTTCAGAATGTGCTGCCCCTTGGCTGGGCCATGCAAGGGGTTGAGCAGATGGGGGAAACCCTGCCTTCTCCGCAGCCTGTCAAAGCTGCGCTCATGCAACTTCTTGAACAGAAGTACAGCAATTTCTAGACTCAAGCCCCTTCTTGCTGAGATGCTGTTAGCAGCTGCCTTTTCCAGGCAGTGTCAGCTTCTGCTGATTTGGGCTTTTTTCCACACTTATACCACCCTGCCATTATACAGCAACACCTATGGAGAAATTGATCCCCTTCTGTTTGCAAAAATTAGGCCTTTTTAAGTTAGGGAAAGTTGAAGGTGTTGATGTCAGTATGCAGAAGGGATGTGCTGGGTGATGGTCTGTGGAAGATTTATAGGTGCCCCCTGGCACCAGCCCCAGCTCAATCCATGGAAGACACTGCTGGTGCTGTCGGGAAGAGGACCTGCAGCTGGTAAAGGGTTGCCCCTCCACCACAGCTTGCTCATCAGGTGGCAGCAGAGCTTGGCATACAGGCTTTCCCCCTGCAGCCCCAGCATCACTAGTGGTAAAAGGGGAAGGCGAGAGGAGACCATTGCTCTTGGATGTGTAGGCAGTTGCAGTCTGTGGATGGGGCCCTGGTCTGGCCCCAGGAGAGAGGAGAGTTGGCTGGCACTGGCCCAGCTGTGGGTCAAAATAAAGTCCTTTATCCCAATCATCTTAGAGGCATCACCATGACTGTACAGCCAAAGGGGATGTGGTCTGTGCAGGGCATCCCTCACACCACTGCAGAGCCAGGAAGCATGGAGCATGCAGAAAGCCATCTTCACCCCAGAATTACCACCTGGGGAGGCTTGAGGCATCTGGCAGGAGGACCTGGGGGTCTCTTGCTGACCCTGCTGAATCAGGGGCTGCCTGTCCACCGCCTTCATGAATGCTACCTCCCTTTGCACAACCTCCCCTCAGACACTTCTGTGCGCCAGGCTGGCTAACTAAACCTCCCCCTACTCTCTGAAATTACACTTCTGAACTGGAAAGCATTTGCATGATTTTTATTCCCCTGCTTATTTCAAAAATCTTTTTCCTCCAAAACCTCCACAGGACTCAAAGCCTTTCCTGCAAGAACCAGGGAATTATTACTTGTGTATTATTGTCACACACAGGCTGCAGGGATCCACTGATGGGGAGGCTCAGTGACAGAGATGAAATCCCCACTTCAGCTCAGTTCGGGACGGGGGCCATGCGGTCTGGCCTGCTGCACACCCCCCAAGGCAGCCGCTCCTCCACAGCTCTGTCTGTAGCTTCTCTGCAGCCAGGGAAACCACAAGGGGAGTCAATGTCAGCTCTGCCAGTACTGACCTGGGCTTGCTACTGGTTTTCTACATAAGCAGATGATGCAGAAGTACTGCCCTCTCATTTAAAGCTGCTCTTGTGTTTTCCCACGTTGGTGGTTTTCCAGTAACACTTTCTTTCTTTCTTTCTTTCTTTACCTCCAACCAGATCGTGGCTGCTATATTTGCTATTGCGGGGATAGTTATGATGACGTATGCTGATGGGTTTCACAGCCACTCCGTTATTGGGATAGCCCTGGTGGTGGGCTCTGCCTCAATGTCTGCTCTCTACAAGGTAAGCACACCTGGCTCTTCACCCCCAGAAAGATGCCAGTCACCCCCGTCACTCACTTTAATTGCACTTGCCTTACTTGCAAACCTTCATGCAGTTCGGTGCCACATGCCCTTCTTTGAGGGGCTCTGCTGTAAACACTGACGCTGCAGCACTGCATTCAGGTATTCCCTTGCCTTGATGTCTGCCCTCACTTATGACAAAAACTCCTACCTCCTGGGAAGAGCCTTCTCCAGGGCCCACAGGAGGACTTACAGCTGTCCCACCTTCTTGAAAAATTAGGCTGCTTTTCCACAGGTTCTGGATTTAATTTCTCTGGAAGCACCCTGCAGATCTAGCTTTTTTTAAGTTACTTTGCTACCTCCCCTTGCCAGTCCTCCTTCAGTGGCATACATAGCCTACACTGGGCTTAAAGTATTGCTTATCCTGGAAGTAATCACATGCTTAAAACCCAAAGCACATGCCTATGAATCAAGGTCTCATCCTGACCAGCTGGGTAAGCTGCACTATGTGTCAGATGACATGCAGCCTTCTCTGCTTGGGCGGAGAGCCATTTCACTTAGCCTGAGACATGTAAGTGCATTTGCCTCTGTGCTGCTCAGAGTTGCAGTCCACACTGAGGAATAAGCACTTGCAGAGTGGTTCACCCACCCTGGCTCGGACATGTAGACTAGGACGAGGTGTAGACATCTCCATCTGGTCTAATGAATTGCACCATACCAGTCCTTCAACAAAAATTGTCAGGCAAGCCCTACAGCCTTAACACAACTTGCCAAACTGAGAAGCATCTGCCTGTGTCCCTCAGCACTGTGCTGCAGTGCTTTCTGTTCACTTTTTCAGATCAATGTATGTCTTACGTAAGGGAGCTCATGAAGTTTCATATAGTTCTTTCCTCTAAAAGAGCGTTTCCTTGCCCTCCAGACCCGGGGAAACACCATGGCTCTGGAATCATCTGCAGGCAGGCAGGGTTATTCAAGGCTAGAGCCTACCTCTGCCCCCTCTCCTATGGCACCACAGCTCCTTGCAGGGATGGGGGTCCCAGGGCCACTCCACCATAGCCGGTGGGCGGGGAGGTGACAGTGGCAGTGCGGGCAGGGTATTACTCTGCAGTGTAGAGGACAGATGGAGCATGCGAGCACAGATGGAGCTGTATAGCTTGTTCTGCAATGAATGTCACTCTGCTGCTGCCACTTTGCTCTTGCTTTCTGCAGCCTGGCTCAGTTTCCATGAGTTGTGCATGCTGAAGGGGCAGGCAGATCTGCAGGCAGAAAGCTGCACCACATGCAGCAGAGCTGCCTTGACCTGCCTTCCTACCCCAGGCATGGACACTTCAGTCTGCCTGTGCTGGCTACCTACCCTGCCAGGGTTAACCCGCCGTCCTCAGGTGGCTTTCTGGACATTTTGCTCCATTATGCAAAGCAGCAACACAGCTGCACTGGTCAGTGATGGCTGTGAGGTTATGGGAGCGGGCAGCAACCCCACGAGCACAGCGGCCCTGCAGACATGCCTGTGGGGCTCTGGGCAGGCAAAGGGAAGAGACAGCTGACACTGGCAAGGGGGCCTGCCATCCCAGGACAAACCAGTAAGTCAGAGTCCATCAGCTCTCCTGGTTTGCAGCCTGTGGAGGGAAAAGCTGTACCCAGAGCCCACGGGATCCACCAGATCCTCTTGCAGTTCTGCGGTGGGAAACTGAGGCATACTCCAGACCAGACCCATCTGTGGGGGCTCCCCAAATGGGCCACTAGCATCCCTCATTCCCTCTCTTTACCCCTTCTCCCACTGACAAACCAAAGCTTTTAAATCCCTCTGTGGTCTCATTAGTCAGACTGCAGCTGGGGTCTGGGCTGCAGGGCTGCGGTGGCACTATCTGCCTTCTGGGGACGAGTTCCCAGGGAGAATGTGGTCCAGCACTGCAGGCAGGCCATGGTGGACTGTGCTTGCTCACCACTGCAGCGCTCTTCAGGTGGCAGCTCAAGGCCTGGACCAGTGATGTCTTACGCAGGGAGATCACCCACGTTGCTTCCTCTCCTCCCCCTGCCCTGCTCCACCAAATCTTCTGTTTCTCCTGTCAGCTTTTCTGGAGGTTTTCCTGAAGGGAGCATGCAGGAAGAAGACTGAAGGGTCTAGGCTAGTGTGAGCAGCCTTCCCTTTCGGGAGGTGCATGGCCAAAGGTGCTGAGTCCCCTTCCCACATGGGCTCATTTGGCAGCTGCCCCTGCCTGTGTTCCAGGGGAGTGCCAGGAGGGAGAAGGCTGGGGCACATAAGCTTCACGAGCAGTGACCTCAAGTGCCCAGCAAGCACCACCACTTAGCTGCTGACTGATGCTGCTCAGCACCCTGCCTATCGGCCCCAAGCACTGGCCAGTGGGCCACAATGCCAGGAGCCACTGGAGTCAGGACACCAGGCTGGTGCAAGAGAGTTAAAACTCACGTTTTCCTCTTGTAGGTTTTATTCAAACTTCTTTTGGGCAGTGCTAAATTTGGAGAAGCTGCCTTATTCCTGTCTGTGTTAGCTGTCTTCAACGTCCTCTTCGTTACCTGTATTCCTGTCATCCTCTATTTTACCAAAGTGGAGTACTGGAGCTCTTTTGACATCGTTCCTTGGGGAAACCTCTGCGGATTTTCGATTCTCTTATTGAGTGAGTAGATGGGGGGGCTCTCACACTGCTCAGGGTGGAGGAGGGTGCCAGAAGCTGGCTGCTGGTGGAAGCTGCAGACCTCTGATGTACTGGAACTGTCTTCCCTTCTTCTCAACCTAATTTGAGAAATCATGCAGAGTGTCCATTCCTAGGTGGCAATGTAGGCCCGGCTCCTGCTGTTATTACCAAACTAAAATATTGTGGCTGTCATTAGAAGGTGCTGTGGGACTAAACTGTAAAGCTTTTCCTAACTCCTACTCATGAGCTCTGTTTCACAGAGACGAGCAACACTTGCCCAGGCTGTGATGGGAAGCAGCCCGGCCCGCAGGGCATTAGCTTGTGCTCATCAGCATCTCCCGAGGAAGCAGGTTAGGCCAAGCCAGTCAAGGCCAGCCTCCTGCAGCTCTGCTGACTTCAGTAATAGCTAATTGCTGTTCCTAAAGAGCAGCAAACTTTTGAAAATGCAGCGTTACATAGTGCTGATGGGAATTTGGTAGGTGGTGCTCCTCTCTTCTGCTGCCACTGCTGTGCCACCAAGGGAATCAATGATTCATGGTCATCAGAAATGTGATGCTGTTCCTTGTTAAACTAATGTGTTGACTGTGCTGCCACAATTGGTCCCTAAACTGGATGACGGCATCACATCTCCTAAAACATTCCTTTCCTTTCTGCTAGAAATAGCCCTTCTCCATCCTGATGTTGAGTCCCCGTTCCTCTTTCCCTGAACAGTCACTTGACTCTAGAAGTACCTTCCGTTTGCCTATTAGTGGACTCAGTGGAAGGTTTCCGTAAGCAAGTAGTGCAACACTTTGCAAGCAATCACTGGGTGTGCAATGTATAGCTACTACTAGAGGATAGTGAGGCACCAGCTCCTGACGAGTTCAGTATTGGTAAGGCTCTCCTGACTTTGCTAAAGCGAATAACCTTAAAAAAAGGATGAATTTGGCCCAAAGCAATTATTAATTTCTTATGAGACACTCCATGAACAGTGTATGGTATTACAATGGAGTGATACTATAACCAATCAGTTATAATGATATTAATAATGATATTATAATTTCATTGCATGAAATTGTATTTAGCAAGTTCCTGTCTGGAAGAGGGTTAGATTTACAGCATCTTTCAGCTGTGGCTGGAGGCAGCTTTTCTACAAAAGAAGTATGCAGACAGAAGCGACTGTTTGGCTGAAATCTCCCAGATGAAAAGTGTTCAGCCTTTCATCGGGGATTTGTATAGAGAGTGGAAACCACTGCACGTTACACTGAGAGACAGGTGGTACCCAAACCTCACCCTGATCCTGCCACTGGACTCCAGCCAGATATAGAGTTCCCCAGAAACAGCAATGTCTCAGGCAGATGGACATGCAGCAGACAGACATCTGTCCACAGATATCTTCCACAAATAACCACAGAAGTTAATATGCCTTCTATTTGAGCAACATACAGAGGGAGTAATAAAGCATAAATGTTTCAAGTGATATGCCCTCTGCCTAGTTTCACTGTAATAAAAGGTGGTTTTCTTTCCTTCTTCAGCATTCAATATTCTACTAAATTTTGGGATTGCTATTACTTACCCCACGTTGATTTCTCTCGGAATTGTACTGAGTGTCCCAGTGAATGCGGGTAAGAATTTCTGCCTTTTACATCTTAATGAATACATTAAATCTGTGGCCTTTCAAATACACAACAGGAACAAAAGCAAATAGCTTTATTAAACATGTTTTGCATCTTCTCGCAAAGACTTACGAAGTGACACTGATTAAAAATGTATACTTTATGTGTTAAATATGTATTGTATAATATTACATGAATATTCATAATCTATAGAATTTCTTTTAAAATTATTGTGCGAAGAAGCCTGTATACTGAAAAACAAAATAGATTTGAAGTCATCTGTCTCTTGGCTGGGATGAAAACTCATGGATGAAGTAGAAATCAATTAATTATTTCTTCAAGGCAGGCTTAACACTGAATTGAAACAAATAAAATTGCTTAAATTTTGCAGCAAGTATGTACTAGCAATTCTGCTTGCCTTGGTAAATAACATTGCAGGTGTTTATCAAGAGCACTGGACGATTCAATTTTGGGCATGGCCTGGTACACTTCTCTGACAGTTTTCTGAGATTTAGCTAAAGCCAAGAGACTGCAGACCCTGAGAGGGCTGGGCAGGGGAGCGCAGAAGCAACCCTGGCCCAGACCAGAGCCACCTCTCCCAAACCAGGTTCCTAAAACCCGTCATGCTGAACTGGTGCCACTGTGCAGGCTGTAGCTCCCAGCTTTGTGCTGACTACAGGCACACATTGCTGGGCACCGCTGGCTGTCCCAGCAGACTTTGGTACCGAACGGTGAGATCCCCACCAGTGTGTGCACAGCTTAGCATGTGCAGGGTTTCTTACTCAGTGAGGCAGTCAGGGTGAGAGGAAAAATTTACAGGAATGAGCTGCTATGCTATGGAAGGGAAATACCTCTTTCTCTGCATACCTGGACCTCAAGCAGGAGTTCCTGTGCTGTCAGCAAACAAGGGAGAAGATGCTGCTGCAGACAACAACTGCAGCTCCAGACATCGTGCCCTTTTGCACCCTGAGCCCACAGGCCAGCTCTGCCTGCTCCGAGGGGGGCCGTACCCTGCTGTGTGCTAAGCCAGCATCAAGGGTGGTCTCCCTGCCACCATCCCCTCCACAGCCACATTCTCCTGCTACAGCCAGCCTTCCGAGCCAGGGAGGCGAAGGGGTGGGAAGGGGATACTGCCCTAATGCTTTGTCCCATGTAATAACACCCGTTCAATATCCCACACAGTTGTTGATCACTACACGAGTGAAATTGTCTTCAACAGTGTCCGAGTAATCGCCATCATCATTATTGGCCTGGGCTTCCTCCTGTTGCTCTTACCAGAGGAATGGGATGTCTGGGTAATAAAGCTCCTCACACGTCTCAAAGTCCGGAAGAAGGAAGAAATCCCCGAAGGGAATGGAGACATTACTTCAGGACTGCCTAACAAAAGCCGGAGAACTCGTCCCTCCATGTCATCCTTTGCTCATTAAATGCTCTTTTTACCAAAACTTTGTGGTTAACCTTATACATGATGATGCAAAGGTCTTTCCTTGGGAAGAAGCACACCTGTCCAACACGGTGTACATACCTGTACAGTTTTGATATGATCACCATCTAAGGCATCGAGTCTTGGCATGTCCAGTTTGCTTGTACTTTTTTCACATCAGACCTTTCACTTAAGTAGTACACTGAAAAAAACTGCAAACCAAGAACCTCTCTTCTCTTTTTAAATGAATGTAATATATAGTCAAAATATATTTACATAGGTTATTTTAAAGAATGATTTTCATGAAAAGCAGGGCAGACATTTTGAACATTAGGTACTGAATGATGCATTGCACACTGTGATTTAAAAGAAACAAACGCTATGCTACATCACACATTTATTTTTTGACCAGAGCTGTACTCTGAAAGTTTTCAAGGAACAAAAAGGGAATCTTTTGGGGGACAGGAAGATGGGGGGAAGAGAGGAAGGAAGGAGGTTTGGAAATCACTCTATGTAAATGAGCGCATGTTGCGCTTCAACCAGGAGAAAATTCAAGCACTAAAAATGCTTGCACTAAAGCACTAGAGAGAAAGCAGTCTAGAGCCCAAATCTCCTTATTCTGCACATGACTGTAGTCCACGTTTAAAATCATGCAAGAGAAATCCAGTGCCTTCTATAGAACTCTTGTCTTTACCCACGCAGAACCAGGTCCCTCCGCGAGGCACATGCAATGGCAGGGCTCAAGCTTGCGGCCCCAGGGGACCCCAAATTCCCACCGACATCAGGATGTGCCCTCCATAAGCGCCATGGCTTCTGTGGGAATGCGGGGCCCAGGGGACTGCAAGATAGCATGCAGGAGACCTGGTTCTCTTCTCACTTGCACAGGTTTTACCCCTGTGTGGAGCTGCGCTTGATTAACACCAGTGTGAGGAAGGGGAAGTCTTGGTCATGTGTGGGACAACCCAACCCAAAATTATCAAAGGGGCTGGCAAGAGCGTGGTTGATGTACAGTCTGAGAGCATGGACTAAGGGGGTGAATCACCAGTTGCTTTTACTCCATAATTGTGAGTGTTGAAGAATTTAAAATGTAAGATATTTACATCAAATGTAACACTTTTTATGAAACTTGTAAGCACCAGGATGTTTACTTACGCGATTTTGGTTCGCCATTAAATTTCTATCTGTGATAGACCACATGCTATGTAAAAAGGGGGGAAAAGGTTATAGTTTACTATTTTTGAAGTTTACATTGTTGCATACAAAATTAAAAGTGTTCTTTTGAACTGCTGCCATAGCCTAAGGGTCCCTGCTGCCACTGAGGTCCTCTTTGTCTCAGGCAGGGGTGGCACCCACTTCAAAACATTTTAGCAAATCAACTTTGGACTCCATTATCTGTTTGGCAAAGCTAAATAATAAAAGATTTTAAACTCAGTCTTGGTCAGTGCTATCTGTTTCCTTCTCTTGACTTCACCTTTATTCCAGTTTTAATGTGGGTAGTATTTGGCCAAAGCAATCAGAAGGGAGAGACACAATCGTCAAAGCAACCAAGGCTGCAACTCAAGGCACTGCTTGCCAGTCTGTCCTCGACAGGAAAGTCTGATCTAGACTTCCTGGACAAATCAGTCCAGAGGGCTGATGTTAGACATCAGTCAGGAAACACATGTCCAGCAGAAGTAGACAAAAGGAGAGGCTGACCTAACAGGCATTTAGGGGCTATGTATGAGACTTGAGTTTCTATGTTAATAATTAGGCCCTAGTCCAAGCTGTATGTTTGTTCCCTGCATATCTCTTCATGACCAAACAGATGCTACTCGCTAACAATGATTACACTCACAGGCAAAATTCTCAGGCTGTGGGAAGCTGCTCACAACCACTGTCCCATTCAGTGTTACACATCTGAATTTTTAAAGCTATTTCTTTGGGAA
Organism: Athene cunicularia; assembly: GCF_003259725.1. NCBI lineage: Eukaryota > Metazoa > Chordata > Aves > Strigiformes > Strigidae > Athene > Athene cunicularia. The sequence continues at coordinate 81,859,209 of NW_020799097.1, forward strand.
GCAAGGGAGGGTAAGGTATAGGAGAGGAGCACAGGTACAACTCTAATAACTGGTTTGAAGGGCACATAGAGATCTCAAAGCTCCCAGATTAGTTTACTCCATCTTCATCATATCATTTTGTCATGCCTGAAGTACCCACACCCCTCCCCAAGCCCCCTGTCTGAGGCAAGGCCAGAGAAGAATGTACAGACAGTCCTTCCATTTTCCATAGTCCCAATAAGTGACATCTTCTGTTATCTCTGCACTCCATTTTACTGTATGTTTGATACAGTCAGGTAGGTATCCAAAAGGTTCTAAATGCCGCTTTAAAAACTACAACTAATGTGTGTTTGTTACTAAAACAGCAGCAGATTTTTTTAACATTGAGTATGGATTGTGGGGGAATTTATGCACCAGAATGGATAGCAGCATCCATAAAACTCTCTGATTTACCAGATGCAACTGTCATTGCTTCTGTTGGCTCATCCTTCCTGAGAACAGGCTAAACACACAGGGGCTGGGATTTCAAACAGCACTTTATTACAGTCTCTCTCCTGAGTGGGAGCTAAGCAAACTAGATTTACCCATGTTAAGCAATTCTAAACTACATATAGACAAATTCAACAGATTAAGTGATTTATATTTCTTCAGGCAACACCTTGCCCTAAGGATAAACACCTGACTTGATGGCATGCTGCTGCTTACCAAAACCTTCCAGACAGCGAAGCCCAAGATGTGACTAGGAGAATGTCAAGAAAGCAGCATGTCCATATGGGTGCATGTGTGCATCTATAAATGCCAAAGCTTCACAGATCTGGAGCTGAGGAATGAAAGGAACTCGAGTTGTTGGCTCTCACCAGAAGGACAAGGCAGAGCGCAAACCCTTCTGAGAAGGCATTAGATATAACCAGGCCACCCTCCAGGTGAAGGCAAGATTGAGCCCTCATGATCTCAGACTATCAGAGGACTCGCAGGACAAATTCAGTTCCTTGGAGATGAGGGTAGAGTTGTGACAGGCTCCTCTGCTTGCCCTCATGGGCTGAAGCACTGGGTACAGTCTCTGCAGCACTCTGTGAGTCAGACCCACTGCTGGCCTGTATGGAGCCCACACCTCCTCTGCAGAAGAGCAACGTAAGTGGGAATCAGTACTTTTAGCCCACCCTTGGCCACTTCAAACCTCCTCGTGAGGCAGAACTGCAGGTCCCTGAAGCATCAGGCCTTGCTGCCTGGTGTCTTTGAAGCTTCATTGTCGCTGCGTGGCTCCTGCCCTAATAGAGCACTGCCAGCCACCTGTGTGCACCCTTGTTCAAGGGCTGACCTGGATCAGCTGCTTTCTGCCCCAGCTTAGCCCTCACAAGGTGTCTTGGCTCCTCCAGCAAAGGGGGAGATCGGTAATTATCCAGTGGACTTGTTAAAACAGCAAGTTGAAAAAAAATCTCAGGAAAGTAAATAGCATCACCAGACCCCATTGCAGCTGCCAGCTTGTCCTGACGCACAATACAGCAGCAAGGAATCCGAGGAAGGAACAGTTCTCCCCCTCCCTTGAATGTAATTCTCTTTGGCCTTTCTGTAGATGTCTTCTGCTACTACCTTTATCATAATTTTGTTATTTTTTATTGCAGCTCTCCACAGTGACTGCATGAGCACATGAGTCACAGATGGGCTTATTTTAAAAAGTTTCTCCTGCTCTTCTGTCTAGGATGGTTGTATTCATATCAGTAGTCTTCAAGAAACAGATGTGAGAGGCAGAAATCCAACCACAATACTCAACAGATGAACAGAAGACACTGAAACCAACATGCAGCTTAACTGTTTTGGAGGTTGTGAGTAGACTAGCAGGACCTGTAAATCACCAAGTTCTTGGGCTGAATTAATGTCTCCTGTAAACCTGGGGACAAGTCACTTACCCTCAGCTCTCCTGAGTGCTGTGTAACAATACTAGCACAATATTAAGTTACTCGGGTTAATAGAGGCAGTATCTTCAACCTACAGTGAAGGTTACATCACCAGTTTGATGCCATTTCTGGCCAAAAACCTTTCTGCTATTGTGCTGGCAGGCATGAAAACTCACTAGAAAGTGAAGGTTTCCCTGTGTAGTGAATACAGAAGTCTGAATCAACTTCTGTACCTCTGGATCATATTCCAAATAAACTCACAAATTTGCGCAACAGAAACACACGTGAAACTTCCCTCCTCTTCACCAAACAGGATGTCATAGGCCTCCACCACTTCAGAAGTCCTAGAATAGCACCAGTCACCTACCTGGTCTCAGAAAGCAGGCTGGGACTGGGGGTTTCTTCAAGGAATGGGGAAAGCACAGAAGCCAGAAACAATGAAACAGGTGTGAAGCAGGAGCACAGGAGAGCTGCTGATGGGATCAGGACCTAAGTGCCTTTTGAGAAACACTTTCCATGGGAAGATGCCCACCTGTCCCTTGCTACAACCCCAGTTCAAAGAAATGGGCTCTGAGCACATGCTGTAAAGTCATAAACTACATGGAGTTTGGTTCCATGTCCCTGGTTCGTACTGCAGAAAGGATTAAGTCCTTCAAGGCCTCCAAAACTGAGCTACTCCTTGGCAAAGGCCAATGCTGAGAAGCATCTTTCACAGTCCAGTCCTTGTGCAAGCTTGCTTTGCAGAAACTGCCAGCAGTAATGGATTTTGATGGATTTAATTAGCTCATGTGATGAGTTTAATTAGCTCATCACTAAGTAAAGAAAGCAGATTTTCTTCTTTAGGTGGCATGTTCTAGGGTATTTTCATAATAACCTGCACCTTATCTAAAAGTCCTGAAAATTAAAAAGGGAAATAAGAAAAAAATATGAAAGATCTTGTGAAAGCAAAAAGGAAGTCAAATGAACAGATGCTCACCTACAATCTAAAAATATTCTTTTAAGTGGAAATCACATTCCTAAGAACAGGACTGGTAGCTCAAACTAACGTTTCTGAAAATAAGACGACTCATATTTCTCCCTTCTACCTGAAACTCTGTTAGAGGGATCTTTATATATGCACAAGATCATTCTAAATAAGGCAGCAATGAATATTTCTCCATGCACATTACAGATACACTAGGATGCAACCAACTCACTTCTCAGCAATGAAGAGTGGAACTTGGAAGGAGAGTTACAGTTCTGGAAAAGACTTAAACAATGCAGGCTGTGAGGCTCACATTACTCGTGTATTTAAGAACCTGTCAGATGCAATTTCTCTGCAATGATCTAGACACATTTATCTAATACTACTGCTGAACTAGATGTTCTCTTCAGAAGGGAACTCAAAAGAGTTTTGCAGCTCATCATCTCCAGGTTTCCCTCCAGTTCTAGATTCAGTCCACCTAACATCTCAAGACAGCCATCAATACATTGTTTGGGAACAACAGCAATCAACTTGCAGAGCATCTTCCACCCAAACGAACAGAACTAAAGTAGATGTTCTTTAACAGAGTTATCCACTAAAAACTGAGGATCTTTCTGATGAGTGACAGCAGTAAATTTAGAGCCCCTCACTATGTATTTTAGACTTTTTCACCATGTCTGCTACCTTGTGTCTATTAATGCTGAATGCCACCAGCTATTTTACTGCCTGGACACAAGACAGTGAGAGATCCTCTCTCAGTTTTAGTCTTTACTCTCCTGAATCAGTAAAAAAATATGATCAGGAAATGTTTTTTTACTGACCAGTCATTTATGACTACATACAAGAAGACAGGCCTCAGCACAGGTCCTTTGTTAATCTCTCTCCTTTTGAACAGCAATAATTTATTCCTGCTCTCTGTTTCCTGCCTCACTAACCAATTTTTAGTCTACAAGAAAACCTTTTGATCCGCAGTAGCTTCATTTCTTTGGTAAGAAGCATCATTAGAAACTTCAGAAATCTAAGTGCAGTGCTTCCTGTTCTCAAAAAAAAAAGGGCCAAGACAAATCTATTGAAAGTCTCCTTTTAACATGAAAGGACAAGACCACTGAGAGCCTGAGACTTCTCCTTTGCTGCTCCTTAGGGGAGGGCTGCCTTGGCTAACTTCCACAGATTATTTATACTGAACTCCAGCTTCTGCACATACCCATAGCTGACCCAGATGCTTAAAAGATTCTTATAAGATTCTTACAAGAATCCTAAAAGCTGTATTCCAGTGAGGTCCAAGCAGCCGGATTTGTAAGGACTTAGAAAATGTGAACTTCAGCTTGGATTTCCTGCCCTGCTGGCTATGGGCATACATTAAGGGCCAGTGAACATAGCTTTGCTGTCTCCCAGCAATAGGTCTCACTGTCCCTCTGGCTTCTGAAGCTGCGAAGTCTTTAATGACTGCAGCCTAGTGAGCAGAGTAAGTTGCATAATACTCTCCTTGTGATTTTTGGCCAATTATACATTTTAAATGCCTTCCTGAATCTCTTTCATTGTGTGATTTTGGATTTGGTCAAAGGCATGTCACTTGCTAGCTTGGCTGCTAAGAAAACTGATATTGATCTTGGGAACAAATACCATGTTTGAGAACGGTGTTGCCTTTGTGCATGTGTAAGCAATCCCATCTGGTACAGTACACCTACGCTTCACAGACAATGTTAGCAGTAAACATAAGGTAATCGCTGATGGATTGTTAAATACAATACCTGAATGCAAGCACGCAGCTGGATTTTTAATAAAGAATTTTAGGATGTGTTTCAGTCTCAGAGACAACTAGGAACCACTTCTTTGCTTTTAGTACATAACATGCACAGAAATTTGAAAGCATCCAAATGAAACTCAAAAGATAAGTTTTCTTCTTCTGTTTACATAGCTTTGAAAATTAGAGTCTGCTTGTAGAACAGGCAGATTCCCAGTTTCCCATCTAGCTTTCTCACAAAAAGCTGAGCATCCACACTGCTGCGAAGAAAGCTTGTCTCATCCTTGGTAGGCTTGGAGAAATGCTGATCAGGAGCCAACAGAAGAGTAAGAATTAGTCAGTCTTCCCACCTTACCATAGCCTGCTTTTCCCAAAATATTTCTTTTTCTGTTTTTTTCCTTCCTAATAACTGAAAAAAAAAAATTGAATACTGGCATTAAAAACAAGTGCCTATAATTGATGTAAATTACTTCATCACCTTAAAGGAATCCTAAATCTCCAGTTGTTTACTTTTTCTTCATTGTAACAGCTACTCCTCTAGGTAGCCTAGTGATTTTCAGACTGTGTTCCACAGAGTACTCCACCAATGTCCATGAGAGGTCACAAAGACAAGCCAGCCTCAGCAGGCTTCAGGTTGCTTCGGATCACAGGTGAAAATCACTGTTTTGTCTACTCCTTCTCCTTCTGTCTCCATACCAGCCTGCACAGACGGTTTAGTCCTTCCTAGTCAAACCCCTCCAGCGCAACCTGATGGACCCCCACACCCAGCCCTCTGATACAAGTAGAGAAGTCTGTCTCTCCCTCACCCTCCCAAGCCATGTGCTTAATTCTCTATATTCATGTCACATTGGCACTCCCTAGTGCAGGGATGCTCATCATAACACCCAGCAAAGACAGCATTATGAGGAAATCAAGGTAAGAGCCCCAACACACATTTAGGTGAAAAATAACATAATAATGCACATTTTCTTAGGGATTCAGAACATTGATTTCCTAAGGCTGCCAAACAAAAGCTGCAGTTTTCTTTCTCATACACTCCTCCTTCTTTAGTCACTCAAAAATCTAAATTTTTGCATCCAAAGAAGTTTAAGCATATTATTAAAAGGAAATTAATAAAACTTGACATGAAGTCTTTATGAAATAATGGAGTGCTTTGCATAAGGCCATAGCAAGTACAATATGTATTTCTTAAACATTTAGAATCTAATGTGCTCCTTTCAGATTTTTATTTGCAAATGTTTGGTATTAAATGCAAGATTATGTAAAGAGAAATAACTTTTATTTATAATCAGAGACAGATCATTTAGCATTATCAGTGACTACTAAATAATGAACTCATTAATTAACTAAGGAATTAAATGCCTGCCAGTTCTTAAGCAATTCTCTTACAAAGCTCAGAAAATTATCACTCAAAATATCAATGATCTTCTCTGAAGCCTGATTCTTCAAGAGGGATATTTAGTTTTGAAAAGATTTTTGAAAAGCTGTTTTGAAGATAAAAATTACCTGTTAAAGAAGGACCTATTTGAAAGACAACTGAAGTCTCACTGAACCCTAATAATTACAAAAATAACTTCAGAAAGCAACATAAGGAAGACTTTAAACAATAAACATGTATAAATGCTTCCCCTCCGCAAGAACAAAGAGTGTTTCTACACTCACCTTTGCAGACTGCATCTTCAAAGATGACTCTACTGGCAAGAGTAATCCATGAGGGTCTTTAGCCAGTAAAAGGAGGAAAGTAGAATCTGAAATTTGGTCACACAGGATCTCAAGAGATCCACTCAGAGAGATGCTTGATGTTCAACCATTTAGTAATCTCTGTTTGAACGTTTTCAAAGAGAAGCAGAAAGAGGTGATGACTGTTTGCAGTTCATGGTGTTACTTTGCTTAATTTATTCTTTTTTAAAATAATAAAACCAGGCACAATTAATCATTGTGATTGTTTTGCTTTTGTTTAATTATTTTCTTTCACCAGGCATAGCAAGAAACTGTAACACCAAAGGAGTCAAGAGTTACTTGATAGATACATCCTTAATAGACATCTGAGAATCAAGAAAGATAAATAATGTTTCTCTTGCATTACATTTTTTTTTTAATCTTTTATTTTAAAAAAATTGTTGGTGCTCAACAACAGAAGAAAATGTCCCAGGCAATGTCAGGTAAGATTCTGTTATTATTTCCAGCAAAACAAATAGTTGGACACTGGGCTATATTGCTTAAAGAACTTGTTTTAAATTCTGTTCCCTGAAAATCTATTAGGGATAAGGATCATCTATCAGAACCCTTCAGTGCAAGAAAAACAAATTAATTGAGCTCCTGGTATAAGCACAAAGCTGAACACAGCTATAGTACTTCAAAGAGTGCTTGCATTATTAGCCCTAGGGACACCTGTAACATGCTAATTACTTCCAAAGTGAAAGAAGAAATCATTATGGTTGCCATTCCAGAATCTGCTGGGCAAGTTTCTAATAAATATGGGGTAAGTAAGGCTGTAGGTGAGGAGTGATCTGTCAGATGTTAGCTGGAAGGCAAAGTGCACACAATGCTTGTATCCTAATTAGCAAGAACAGGCAGAAGAGAGCTTGAGAGCCAAACCACTGTATAAACTTCACACAATTCACTTTAACGCATTGCTGGCAAGAGTTTCAGTGGGAGCTGGGCATCTATTTCTTCAACATCTATCTCATTAATCGCTAAATGGAAATGTAATTCAAAGGCTTCAATTGTGCAACCATGGCACCTAACAAATCTGGAATTTTTTCAGCCTCCCATCTTTCTAGAACATTTGCCTCTGCCTGGCTATTATAAATATCCCATTTATTACTTACTGGGCACATTTCCCAAAAGTAAAAGACTAAAGATAGATACTTAGAACTGGCTAACTAACAACAAAAAAATCCACCCCCTTATGGTAGCAGTTTAACCAAATGAAAATATTGCCATTAAAAAATGTATTAATCTGTCTTTTTTTCATATTCATGCACTATCTAAAAGCAGATTGCTAAACTTCCATAATATCCATTACACAGTTATTTACAATTGTCTCCAGCGATTATTTCTTGGGCTGCAGGTCATTAAAGAATAAACTATTTATCACAAGTATCCCAGATGTGCTATTTGGGGTTTGTGATTAATTATATATAATCACATTATCCCCTCTGTTTTGTGAATGCAGTAACTGAACAGCATTACATGCACCATAAATTTTTAAAATTAAAACACAAATGACACTTCCTATTATCACATTTCAGTCTCGAGACTTAACATTTATTTTTTTCTCAGTTATTTGTGCTTGTAAAAGCTTGCTTCACAAAAGCCTGGATGCAAAAGGATCATGAGTAAGCTGTAATATAAATTTACATATAAATTCTTTCCAACAGAAAAACACAATTGAAATTCCACTTTTGTAGTGACTTGCCTTAAACCCCCTGTTCTATTAGAAATTAAATTACTGCATTTCTCTCTCTTACCTATCATAGTCCAGCTAACAGGTTACTAAGCAAACAGGCAAGGAAAAGAATATGGGCTGTGTTATACACCGTACAGTGTACAGCAGCAGCCACATTCACTTTGCTCCAAAAAAGTATCCCTTCCAAGGGCTTGGTTAGGTGCTTCGAGAGACAGACTCGCCCTCCAGATCTGGCTGGCTTACAGGGGGCTCTGCTGAAGGAGTGCAAATCCTTGGTCTTTTCTTAAGATGCCTTTCCTTGTATTGAGACAAGCGAGACACCTGCAAGGAGAACCAGGCCAGCATGTCCACCACTACCTGCCAGAATCAATCTCTGAGGAAGAAAAGCAGCTCAAGGTAGTCACAGCTACACCCACTCCCCGACCCGGCTGCTGAGCAGCCTCGCTCCAGGAGCACTGGCTACCCACAAGCTGCTGGTAAAGCTGCCGGCCAGGGCCCAGCACCTTGCAGAGTTACAATCTCCCCAGCTGCCAAAACATCCCCCTTGGCAACGCCGCAGCGCGGTACTGCGGAAACACGCGCCCTAGCTTCAAAACTGCAAAACTGCTCTGCGTTTCCCAGAGGTCAATATGGAAGTTTATCAATTCCTCGGCTACTGGTGCTGCGGCGAGGAAGCGCCCCCGAATCCCAAATGAAGGAGGGAAGGGGAATTTTCTCCCGAACGCTCTTCCCCGGCACTGCAGGCTCCGTGCCGGGTGTGGCTGCTAGGCTGGGCTCACCGCGGCCCGCCCGGCCGGCCCTCAGGCTTAGGGTATTATTTTATCGCCCTCGCTACGGCTACATTTTTATTCCACTGAGTAAAACCAGATCGTCTTCCTCGATTTTATTATCAGCTTGACTTAGCGAGAGAGTCTCTCACAAGAAACCTTTCCGCAGCGTTTTTGATTTTTTTTTTTTTCCTGTGAGGCGCACAAAGCTGCGCGCCGGCCGTTGACACCAAGGCTCTAGGGGCCGTTAACCCTCCC
>NW_020799097.1:81868277-81909443 GCF_003259725.1 Athene cunicularia
GCACGGTGAGGGCTTGGACCGGGGCGCGCTGGAAAAAACACCGTTTGCGTTCAGGTCGGTAGCGAAGATGTCGGCGCCGAATATGGAGGAGAGGAAGGCCTGCTGGGGGGCCCGGGACGAGTTCTGGCAGTGCTTGGATCGTCACGCGGACGACGCCTCCATGTGTGAGAAGCTGCGGCTGTCTTTCGAGTCCCGGTGCCCGCAACAGTGGGTGAGCAGCCGCCCGGGGCTCGGCCTCCCTCCCCGGGGCCCTGCTAAACGAACGGGACGTTTCTTTGCACGTTTGTAACAGCCTCGACGAGGCGTTACGCTCACCTTGTTAATGACAACACCTCCCGCTTCTCGGGCTGCAGAACGCGTGCGATCTTAGGCTTGGGAAACGTAACTTGGTCTGCACTAGGTCTTGCCGGGAAATTAATAAGACTCCTGAGCAGACCACGGACTGGCCCGGGAACTATGGACAGTAATGTAAAATATGTAGTATTAGGGGAAAAAAAAAATCTCAAACTTTAAGACAGATGTTCAACTATGCAAGCATAGAGGCTTATTGTTTGAAAAAAAATCTTCTGAAAGATACTCAGAAGCTTTTAGAAGTGCACAGAAATTAGTTACTGAAGAAAGGCTAATAGGGAAGGGAGGTGACACACAGGGCTTGCGGTTGCATGGCATCTTAAGACTGGCATCTGTTACCTTCTTGTGCATAAAAATACCCTTCTTACAGTATAATTTCACAGTGAACCATCTACTTAGATGTAACTCACTTCATGTTGTACTTTTTAGTTTCCTAAGCTCAAGCTATATTTCTTAACTTTTTTAATAGGCATTGCCCTTTAGTACCATTAGTGCCTGAGGGGCTGAACAGTTTGGACCTAGTAGACTGAAGTCAGTTAAAACAAGTACATTCACTGTTGCTTCATTGATTTACACTTTGAACACTCCAGTTCTGCCATATGCCCTCTCTAGTGATGGTGGTTTCATCTGCCAGTGCATTGTACCATGCACAGCAGTGGCTTTAGGCAATGAATTCAATGGTTACATAGTCTGTGACACCATAGAATAGCTGCTGGATTTATCTTTGTATTACCAATAATCTCTGCATATAGCAGTGAAAACGGCACAGCGATAAACTTCTATTAGGTGTCCATGGAAGTGGTTATGACAGGAAACTGGAATTCACTTTCAAAATTATTAAAACCACCCCCAAAACACAAAAAAACACACATACCTCAGCCCACCTGTAGTCTTCTACTTCAACAGCATGTGAAACTCATAACTACTGTATTCAGTTAAAATCCTCCATAAATTCAGTGATCAAAGATTCTTTATTCCTTATAGTCTTGTGATGCACACAAAGCCCCTTCTGCTGGTTCCTTCTGATGAACATCTTTTCTCTTTTTAAACAGGTTAAACACTTTGATAGAAGAAGAGACTTTTTAAAATATAAAAGAAAGCTTGAAACAGAAGGGTATCATCCTTCAGAAGATGCTGGAAAGTCTTAGGTACTCTGCTTTCAGAATAAATCTAGTGAGAATAACTATGAAAGGAAGAAGCATGAGAAAGCAACTGAAGCTGCTTGAGCTCAAGAACTGGTCACATGAATGTCTCCCTGAAATGCAGGCTGCTGTTCTTGTTGCAAGGTCTCATGTGTCTGCTGAAAAAAAGATTGTCATCAACAGCTTTTTCATGAGTGTAAGTTAAAGAAATAAGGTGCAGAGCTGTTCACTTTTGAATGTATAATTAGTCAAATTGTTTTACAGGAATAAATGATTATTTAATAGTGTAATGTATGTATTCTAAAGAGAACAATAAAACTTTCTCAGTAAGTGAACCAGCTGTGCCTTAAAAAAAAACCCCACCTCCATTCTAACTTCCCCTCTTTGGCAAAAGGGGCTGGTGGTATAATGTAATTTATATCTGTCATTTACAAAGTATTTCAGAGTATTTTAAAATACAGTTTAAGTAAGTTAGACATCAGTTAAAGAAAACAGCAGGCATTAGAAGACCTAATGCATCCTGTGCATTTGATGTAATTTACATATTTTGAATATGCTCATTTTTTATAAGCAGTAGGAATTTTTACAGTAGCAATAACAGTTTTCAATCAGTATCTCTGCTGGAAGTATAGCATTTATCAATCATGGTTCTCACATGGCCTTTTGCATAATTGACTGGTTTTGATTACCATACTGATGCAACTCCATTTAAAGATAGACTGTTTACAGCAGGGTTAGTAAACTTGCCTGTGGAAGGCATTCAAACAAAAGGCAGCATTTAAAGTAATAATGTAAGTGAATTTACCTTGCAAAAAATTTATAATTTAGTATATCTAGATACAGCATTAAATACTTTGGCTACAATAAGTTTTAATCGTTGTTATAGGAAAGCACCACTCCAATTTTAAGCAGGACCATCACAATTGAAGTAACTGCAGTAAAAATCCTATGTTTTGAGGTTAGGATTGTTCACAGTACACTATGCTGATGTTCTAACAGAAAAATCACACACCACATGCAATATAAATAGTATTTATTTCAATGCAACAGTTTTATTTAAGGAGGTAAAGTATTAAGGCATTTAAAAGTCAGTCTGAACATTACAGAGAACAAAACATGCAAAACTTAAGAATACTCATTCACCCTGAGTTTGTATCACATCTATTCAGAATTCCATGTTGTAGCACCATAGGAAGTCACCCAAACGTACTATAAGGCACAAAACTCTTGGCAGTTATTTTTGTTGTTTTTGCTTGATCACTTGTTGCCTTGTGTACTCCCAGATCAGCAGAGCTCCACTTACATGAACATTGAGTGATCGAATAATACCCTGCTGAGGTATTTCCACACAGACATCCAGGTGGTGAATCAGGTTCGCTGGGATTCCTTCATGTTCATTTCTAGTAAAGAAGAAACAGTAACTTGTATCTGAGAAGAGACAAGTGTTTCAGAAAGAAGATGCAAAAATCACAACAGCATCCAAACACCATTTCACAAACGATGCATCTGTCATCAATATAACTGATGAGGACAAGAACTTTTTTTAAAAGCAGTAACACATTACAAAGAAAACATGGGAGACCTGACTAAGCTTTGACGTAGGAAAACTGGCAGAGCACTTTAATTCAGTGGTCCAGCAACAGCTGAACACCCAAAACAAGGACTCCATCTCCGCCTTTATTTTGAAACTATCCATATATAGCAAAATAAACAGCTATAGATTGAATGACCAGGGCATGAAGCTGCTGGCACAGCAGGGATGCTCAACTCTCCACATTCAGTGAGGTCTTCCTATGAGAGAACATCAAGACTGATAGAAGCCTTGAACTATAAACGTTTCACCTTTTCAGAATGAGCACACCAGAAGATATGTTCTGCTGATTAAGGATACCAATTAAACTCAGACACCAGAGTGAAAAGAGCAGGTGTATTTTACTAGTGATAACAGTGTAATACAGAAAACATGCAGTAAGCAAAAGCAGAATAGTGCACTTAAAGCAGCAAAAAGGAAAAAACAGGGTAACGCATTAAATCATTACTACACGAGAGAGAGAGAGAGGAGATTAAGAAAAATACATCACCACTTGCATATATTATCATCATCCAGATCCACAGTCACTGGGGAGCCCCAGTCACAGCGAGGATTTGCAGAGCCTGTCCCAGCAAGTGGGAAATCCTACGCGGTGCCTCCACCCATAGGTGAGGCTGCCAAAGTCACTGTGAGCGGGTCCCACCTTATATACCAGAGATCGAATAGCTGGCACCTTTGAGTGGAAAATTTCTGTTTTCATTATCCTGTTGGATTCCACCCAAAGCCTGGCCAGCGCTCAGGGGGGAAACCAAGGGAGTTTCTAACAAGGCCAGATACGTGGGTTCTCAGCCTTGCACAAGGCTACACAAGGGAAGTTGCATACAGTCTCTCCTCACTACTGACTATATTTTGTCTAAGCTGTCTCTCACTATCAAGTTTACATACTTTATTAATGATTACAGACTAAGCCACTTAGGCTTGGGGCCTGTTGTTCAGGCTTCAGTACTTCAATGCTTTACCACTTTTTACATCAGCATAAGTGTGTTGTTATAACTTATTACAATACCTACTAGCACAATGGTTTTCAGTTATAAAACATACAGGATTCATCTACAGGTCAACTCTGACTTGGGCCAGTTGTCCAAGCCTTAGCACTTCAAGATACCAGAGGTTATCAGTAATTTAAACTATGCTTTTAATTAGAAGAGAACAAGGTGATTATGAGAACTACAGGTACATACAAAAAGGTTTGAAAAGCAAGTATTTCTGCCTGCTTTGTCCTAAAAGGATAGGCAGGGCCTTCCTCCTGGTCTCAATGGCCTTGCAATTCCACTAGCTTTCTGACTTGTAGGCACTTTCCTCTACATTACCTGAAGCAGCCTCCCCTTTGTCACGTCAGGCTTGCCTGATTATTTGAACTGGTTATGGTTTTTCTCTGAAGTCATCCCAGCCTCTGCTTGTACTGCAAAAACTTACTACTTTGTCCTGCGCCTCATCCTTAAAATTTAAAGCATCTCCCAGCTACGCACGCTCCAGTCCTCCTCACCAAGTTAAGTAGGACAAACAATAGGCAGCCCTCCTTGCTGAGCTCACCGCAGCCTACACATACAGGGCCCCACGTTACTAAAGCAAACAGATGGTATCTGTATCACACCTGGAAAATGCAATCCATGCTGTTGCTACCTCCACCCATAAAAAGAGGGGTTATAGTGTATGGATAGGTTAAGTACAAGGAAAAGGATCATTCAGGAGTAGATGTCAAACCCCCTGCTCGTTAACACACACAGCCAAGCTATAATGTTTTCATAATCGCTTCCATTCTAAATCCACCTTTACCAGTGTCACTTGGTTTCCATATGACTGAACGCTGACTAGGAGAAGAGATGGACTGCAAGAGGTAGATTTACAAAGAAGTCTGTGTTCTTACCCCAGCAATAATAGTGACTTCTCTGGGAAGCAATATTCTGTAAGATCAAAACTTTTAGCTGTCTGCTCCACACCAATAATAGTGTAGCCTTCTGTTTTTTTCTGCTGTAAATAATCAACAAGCTGAGATGGCTTCACCTGTCCATCAGTAGAGAGAAAGATACAAATATTTAAATCTTACCATTTGTAAACGTCTGAAGTTACTGTAAAAATCAATTTACTTGGACAGCTTTTGAGATTAATGACGTTTATCCCCAAAGACTCCATCCATATACATAGCTTAACATTTTAAAACCTCTTCAGCAACAGCACAAAAGGTTAAGTAATGCCATAAAAATGCACTCCATGGATACAATGAACAAAGGCTTTTCTATGCTTCTGACAGCTAGAAGCCTTACACCTGAATGTAAAAGAATCAGTCTTACATAGGGACAAGGTGAATAGCTATTATTTAACCTGGCATTCCTTCCCAGAACAATGCAACAGCCAGTACTGAAGCTGTTGCCTTACATGCCTGCATTACAGCTTGTAACAGCTTGCAGTGAAGAATTTCTTAGTTGTCTTCATCCTACTCTCTAAACTGCTTATCTGTATTAAATGCCAATTTCTTCATCCAACAGAAGCTCCATCATCAGTACACTTCTGTACAGAGATTAGGCACAACAAAACGTGTCCATCAACACTCTTTTTTAGGCAAAACACTCTACACCTATCTTGTTCTGAAGAAAAATCATAAGCTGAAAATAAACGGGGGGGGGGGAAATGAAAAATTTGCACTGATTTTTTTCAGATGACTTAAAGCTGATCTTGAAAAACTGATTAGGATAAAATATCAAAAATTCTACCAAATACTAATCACAGGTTGAAACTCTCATTTTTATAAACTAGACAGTAGGTTCTAAAACCTTGGCACAAGCTAGCTTCACGTAAACTCAAATTATCCCCATGAAGTTACCAAAAGCAATGGACCAAGCAAGATAAATGAAGTGTTGTCTGACTTTTACAAATAAACATTTAATTCCAACGCACCACTATAAAGCAGAGTAAGATGTAACAATGACAGCTCACATAATCAAGTTTATCACAGCAGTAAAAAAGTATTTTAAAATTCTTTATGAGGTTGGCCCAAAGTTTATACCAAAATACTCAATCTTAAATCTCAGATAACAGTGGGAGATTCTGTTCAATAAACAGTTAATTTTTGCAAGATAAAAAAAAGACTGAAATAAGTATCTGATGAACTGGAGATGTATACTTTAGCTATTAAAATACTTCCATTCACCTCAACAAGGGGGAGCCACTGCTCTGCAGAAACACTAAGGTGCTGGAACTGCTTATCCTGTATATAATGAAGACTGCCAACAACGAGCGCAGACGCCCCAAATATTTCACTTGTACGACACAAACCTACGAAGAGAAGTAGTCATTTTTTTGTGTAGAAAATAAACACCAAGCAAGAACCTTTTAGCAAGTGAAAAAGGACAAAGAATCTGAAAGAGAAGTGGTTACTTCAGTCCCCTATTTTTAATCAGTTTCAGGTGCTTCTTAGGTCTATTCCTAGCCACCTTGTTCCATATAATTTATCAGAAAAAGAAAAAAAATTTGAAACTTAAAGATAAAAATTAGAAAAGCACTATGTCTGACAATGTCCTTGTACACAAAGTAATGGGTTAGTATACAAGCCTTGGCAGGGATGGACACACACATATGTGCTTAAGCTTTAAATCCAGTACCTGTTTAAAAGAAAGGCTTGAGACAATGACACATCACAGCATTTCAATGCAGACAGCACCAGCTTGTGGGCTTATTTTTCATTAACAGTCTCACTGCAGTTATTTAAACTGCTGACAAGAGCAAGCACAATGCAATAAAGTATTTGCAGGATTTATTTTATCACAGCTTGCACAACTTTTTGAATGAGTACTTAATCAGGACAGGTACTTTCCTGTCCAACAGTCATGAGACACTAGTAGGTCTACAAGATTTGGTTTAACAGTTAAGCAAGTTATTTCCTTTAAGTGCCTAAACAGTTGAAAAACTCAGCTGTAACAAAGAATATAGAGACAGTAAGAAACTAAGGATGATTTGCAGCAAAGTTATATTGAATTAATACATGCTATGTGTAAGTACTTTTTTTTTTCCCCTCTAATTTTCCTAAAAACAATTCTTTAAAATGTAACTAGAGAAGACCCCTTCTCGTAAATCAGGTAGTATTTCTTTTGGTTACCAGTTTTTTTCAGGATAATGATCTATTTCTCTGAGCAGTACTTAAATAATTTTATAATTAGCAACATCAGCTGAAATTCATTTCTATTATCCAAGTGGGCTCTAAGGTTCAAAACAAAAGTTTAAAAATTTGTGATCCACCTTACCTCCTAAATTGGTAGGCTTATCGATAAGTGAAGCCACCACAATCAGTCTGCTGTTTGATTTACCGAGTTTAGCAGCACGATCCTGAAGTACTGTTTCCAGGTCTAAACTAGGAGTACTGTTTTTCCAGGGTATAATCTTTTTCTGAACATCAGTCCATTCTGTCTGGCTATCTGTTTCAGCTGAATTTGAACCTATAAAAACAAACAATAGTCATGTGGATATGCAAGAGCCAGTGAAACTACTGCTTCATTAAAGGAGATTATATCTAAATGGTCATAGTGTAGACACCACTAGTCATCCACTATTATTTTATGGTATATACTCTGCTCACATAGATATAAGTCTACTTCAGCTGAAAAACACAGATATTGAATACAGATGTATGCAGCTACTACATACAAATAATTATATTTACTATAGATTAACTATATTTTACCCATGTCTTGCTGAGACCAGTCACTTGGTTTCAGATCACGAAGTTCCGTTCGAGAATGATACCACTGAAATGCTGGTGAAAAAGGAATGTCGGTGAATCTGTCAAATTTAGAGAGTGAGATCCATTCATCTTCAGCAAGTTCCGAAAGGCGGGGAAGAGTGTAAAATATTGTCTGCAGTGTAACACAGTGTTATTAGCAGAGCACCACTAAAGCAAAACATATCAAATTACCAGAGATGTATTATCGCACATCTTATCTAGCATTCCATGATTTTAATACTTGTTTTTCTTGGTACTTGATAAATAAGTCTCTCAAAATTCATCAGTTTACATATAGTGCTATCCCAGTCTTTTGTAAGCCTAGTCTCTTTCTCCCTCTGATTAGACCTTTTTTAAGGACTGCACTGATCACTGTTCTAAAATTCTAGAATACCAAAGAATTAATGCTGTACTTCTTAGCACGGAGATCTTGTGAAAATGTTTCACATGTAACACTAAAGAGCTTTCAGATGCTCTCACAAACTTTTAGTAAAGAATGTGGATTGATTTAATGTCAAAAGGAACAGTCAAAAGAATTAAAATCTAGTGATAAAATCCAACTCAGCACTACCCATACAGCTAACCACAATTTATCAAGGAGGAACAAAACACACGCCCCAAGGGAAAGGCTGAATAAGATGAAGAGTTTAAAGCCCAGAGATTTTGTTTATCAAAATGCACTCTCAAGATGAAGATAAATATGTGCCCTGAATAAGTTTAAATACTTAGCAACTGTTAGCCTTAATTTGTTGGAGTTTTCTTCTCTTATTCAGGATTGTTACTTCTGAATTTTACTGTGGTGTCTATGATATTTAAGTGTTCACAAAAATAATTCACAGAACATCAGTTAAAGAAAAAAAATCTTTCTCTGAAAGGTGGCACTGTTTGTTCCAGAACTTTCTCATGTTTATTTTGGATTTTCATCTTAATTCCTCTCTCTTTATTTGCACCCTTATTTTTGCCTTCCTTCACTCAGTGTTTATTCAGCTGTTAGTTATTTAAGTTACAGCAAAAAGGATAGCTGAAAAATATGCTCTAGAAGTTATAAATCTGTATCCCATTCACATCAAACAACAATTGAGTTAAGCAACCTCAAGTTACTTCTAAGAACAGGAGATGTCTCAAAAATCCTAACAAACTACATATGATTAAGTAGATGCTCTTCAGTTATTAGCCATGTATATAAAACCTGAATAGCTCCCACACAGATGGGCACATTCATTACACAAATCTCCTCCTAATTGACCTAGGTTTTTAACACCGTATTAATTAGAGAATTAAGGTGCAATCTTAGTCTAAAATCCATCACAATTTAGATGAAGTAATTTTTCAGAGTTTTAAATGAATAATAGTTCATCATTATTCATCCTACATTAGAACATAAAAAGAAAGATAAAAATATAGTTGCAAAACTACAGAAATACAATGATCAGCAACAGTCTCAGACTTACCTCTAAATTATAATCCTCAAGTGGATGAAATGTTGCAAAGAAGAAGTGATCTTGGATTCGCTGCCAGTTCCTTCTAGCATTCCTGCAATTGCAGAAAGTAATGCAAGATGCACAAAAAAGGCATTGTACTGAGGGTTTTTTTTTAAATTGTCAAATTGGAATAAGGCAACCTGACTGTATTTACAAGTAAGAGTATCTAGGCCTCTGAAGGAAATTGAATACTAGCCTGTGGTTCAGTGACAACTTTTAGCTGTCAATAAAAAAAAAAAGGCAGACTCCTCTCTCTTCTGCTTTGTTCTATCCCATGTCCTCAAAGGCCAACTTGGATGATTTAATAGTGACACTGATCAGGGAAATGAATACTAAAGTTCTCAAAAAAAAGCTGCTGTCAGCAGCATTCCCAAGTTTGTTGGCTGACAACAGTCAGAAGGTCTAAGTAATTTTAATTAACTCCTAAAAATGGCTAAAAAACCAAACACACAGATAGTACAAAATTTAACATAAATGTTTTATTTCCAAATCAATAAGCAAAAAATCCATTTCTGTAAAGCTCATTTAATAATCATGCAAAAGTAATTTCCCTATCCATTTTTCTCCCACAAGTTTTTTCAAATATTAACACTGAAAACATTTTCGATTTTTATATTTGAGAATTTACTGGTATCAGGTAGTTTGGAATTATTAATTTTACTGCTTCAAAACCCATCAGGTAAGAAAATTAAGCATTCCTGACTGTCTTTTTGTACCCCACCTCTAAATTATGAGCACCGTTCAAACATGCCTTGATTTTTACTCTTACACTTTCAGACTGTAACAATACACTGAATTATCACCTCATTTTCTTTGCTGATAATTAGATTTCAACTTCCAAGTTTTGGTTTCTTTTTTAACAGAGTTGAAACACCCATAAAACCCCACAGAAATTATCAACTGCTATTTTAGAAAATTAGACTTGCTGCAAATGGCTCTGAAGACCGATGTTAAGCTGCAAGTCAGAAGAGTTACTAACCCTGTGCCGTGCATGTTTTCCACTTGTTGAAGGCTAGATTCAATAACTGGTGTCAGAGCTTCAAATTCTTCCACGTGTAACATTCTACACATACCCCAAATTTTTTTAAGGGCAACTAATGCATAAAGTCGAACACTAAAATTATGATTGAAACACCACTGTAGAACAACTATGAGGGCTTTCTTCAAAGCTGGCTTCTAAAAAAAAAAAAATGAAGATAAAGACGTTTCTTTCATTTAAGTCTTAACATACCATTCAGAAGTAGAAAAGTAAGAGTGGCCCAAGAAACAGTGGCTTCCTCAAAAAAACAGACTTTCAGAAAGTCCAAAGCTTTAACAGTATGTATATGTACAAATACAGGCTTCAGAACACGGTTCAGATTTCCTTTCTTCCTTTTCACTAGGGCACTACAGCCCCACTTACGTTTTGAAAATGTGTTAATTTGCTTTAAAAGATATTATTCTGTATACACAGAAACCTCTATTTACTACCACATATAAAGCTGACTTTTTTAGCACTTAGAAAGCTGATCTTGCAAATGTATGCAAACACTAAAAAAATATCAGCAAATGCCTGGATTGCTACAGATATGAAGTAGTTGATTTAATGTAATATCTGACTGTATTCCATCCTCTATTTTGAAGTTCAGTTAAAAAATTTGAGAATTTCAAATAAAGAATTCTAAATGTAATACGGACTAGCTACTGCCAAAGTACTCCATATTTAAAGGTTATCATTCCACAGAAAGATCCCATTCTTCCAGGTTATCTCTGCCCAATTTCATGCAGATTAAACAAGAGCAGCAAGGAAACCCAGGTGCATCCACACGTTCAGTTAAAACTGGAGTAGCTATTCTAGAAAAACTCAGAGGTAATCAGGCCCTATGTATCCAGAACATATGCCATTTAGCTAATTTTCATAAATTCAGTATGTTACAGGGTAACAAGAAGAGTTAGTGTTTTCCGTGTCAAAGGATACCTTAGTAGGAAGTGTATTACGAAAAGTTTTGCAAATAGACTACAAAAATGGTTTTTATTGTAGAAATCTATATACAGTGCAAGTGAATAAAGAATGAACGCTTTTAGTCAAACTTACTTTCTCTGAGGTATTTTGAAGAATGATGTCAAAGTGTGATAATACTGATAAAAATGTGCAGATGCTTGTTTTAAGCTTTTCTTCATCCTAAAGCAAAAGAGAATATAACAAGAAATATGCACCTATAAAACATTTTTATACCCTAGAAGTTTTCACACCATGTTCTGCAGATGCAATAGTATCAACACTATTAAAAAAACCTCTATGTGTTTCCACAGCAAAATATGCTAACACACCAAGTTCATACTAAGATTTCACTTTTCCTAGTATGTTATTTGCTTTTTACTAACAAATCAATCAGAACAAAGTATACAGCAGTGTAAATGAGCTAAAATTCAATCCAAATTCACTGCATTCCCTCCCCACCCCTGAAAAACCCTACACCCAGTAAAAACCTTGGGGATTCTTTACAATGCTCTCACTTTTCCATGTCATCACGGACATGGGTATTGGACACAGAATGAATGGCCTGGCATCAGCTCACGTACATTCTGTACTGGAAGAAATGAGTTTCCACACTTCTGTTCACCACTTCTGTTTACAGATACAGCTCCTATTCAATCATTCTGCCACAGCATTACACTGGGTGCTCAAGTTCAGCTTATTTTTTCAATGCGATCCTGAAAATCCTTTTCAGAGTCAATGTTTTCCACGATAGCCTCTGAAAATACAATCTGCATTCCTTTTTCATAAATTTACATGTTTTCCGCTTGTTCTGTTTGTCTGAATGGACCCACTGTGATTCAATACATTTGTTACCAGCATGAGATCGCTTTGATCCAATAGCTTATCATCTACTAAAATGACAGCAATTCCAACTGCCTGAGCTCTTGGAAGGAACTCTTAAATAGGAAAAGGCTATATCCCTTACAGCACTTTTCAATTGTTCAGATAGACAACACAAGGCATCTTTATGCAATTAAGAAGTATAAATGGTAAACCAAATTTTTTTTTCCCCTGCGCAGAAAAAAAAAAACCACAAAAAAAAACCCAGAAGTCCCCAAAACCACAGCATGCATCACTAGCAAGCAAAGTTGTCTCAGTTGTCTCTATTAAAAACTTGCCTGTTTTGGGGCAAAAAAAATGTATGTATAGTTTTCCATGGATTTTTTATTTAATTTTAATTCTTGTCTTACTGTTTGGCTTTTAAAAATGCTACGGTATCAACTAGACTATTTGATAATCAAGAAGTCATCTACATTTAACTACTATGAGCGGCGAGCTTCAGCAGAGGCACCACTGCAAATAATGTAGTAAGGTCTTCCTATATGCACAGAGAAGAGGCAAGCATGTATGTTTTCTACTCAGCCCAAATGTACAATGCTTATAAGTTCAAGGATATCAGGACACACAATTACTATTTTCACAGGTCAACTCTTACAGGTAATTACTTAAAGAAGAATCTAAGACAAAAATGAAATGCTAGTAAATCAGTTCTCCTCAGTCAACTTTTTCATAAATTTTGGGTACCATAATTCAAACCCTGCCTCTGGTTTTGAAACCATATTAGAGAACTGCATTGCAAGAGAAGTGATATATTAAAAGCTGCAAACCAAACATGTGTTACACAAATCACGTTCCCACTGACAAACAAGATGCAGATGACAAAAGCTGTGTGTCAAAACCACAGGTGACTTTGTGGTATCTTCCCAAACTCGGAATCTAGGGCATCCATGTGTTCCTGATGGCTCTTACACTGGCAACTGCAAAGAGTACTCTGACTCACTATGCCAGCTCTACTCTGCCCAGAGTAGTAAATTATAAACGGAAATCTCTCAACCAGAGGAATTCACTTGTCTTCAGACACTTCTATATCACAAATTTCTAAATGTCTCAGGCTATAGTTCAGACTCACTTCCAAGTTAAATTGGCTCAACAACCTACTTGATTCTAAAGGAAAACTGGAATACACAGAGAACAAGGTATGACAAGATAAACTGTACCCTCTTTGTTCAAATTACTCTTCAAATGTATGCCAAAGTTCTTACTTACATAGCAAAAGCAATCCCAGAATTTATTAATGAATTGGGGGTATTTATGTAGACTCAAGATAACAATCCATTCTATAAAGTATTTCACAGATGCCTGATTGTTACCAAATCCAGCCTGAAAAACTTTGTCAAGACTTCCACACAAAAAATTCTGAGAAAACAAAATCAAATAATCATTTAGTATATTATTTCTGTGAAGAAAAAAAATTTAAGTAAAAGAACATTCTCAGCTTTATATTAGAAATATTTTAAATACTCAAATGAAAACATTTTAGAATCATCTAATTTCCACATTACACTTTTCAAATATTTTATTATAAAGAAGCATTAGATGAAACAAATTTCTCAATCTTCTGAGTGTTTATAAAATAGCAACATTTTCACTAAATGAAAAGCTTTAAATCAGATAGTCAGTACAGAGTTTTAGCTAGCTTTAATAGGAACAATCTAGTCTCCTATAATTCACAAATCCAAGAACCAGTTTTCAGAGACCTCTAGAAATGCATCATAAATCTGTGACTTCAGACTGAAAGAATGAAACTATACAAAATTTTTACATCAGCCACAGAGATTACATGCCTTTTATACCCTGCTGTAGTTTAACATATGCAGTTCGCATGATGCCAAATTATTCTTGAAAGCAGATATCTATTTATTTAAGAATTCATAGTGAAGAGCAATACCTGGTTAAGCTTCGGAAGAAGAACTAAAAGTGTCTGCCATACCCGGTTTTTAATTCTATGCTGTAAAGAGTTTGCATAATAGCGTGTTCTAGATCTGGATACCAGTTCATCCTAAAAGCAGATCAGAAGATTTATTACCTATTCTTCCTTTAAAACTGAATACATGGAAATATACTTTACTGTACTGAGAAAGTAGTATCTACTGCACAGCTAGTATCAGCATTAGAGTTAGGAAAAATATATTAATTTTATTTATCTAGAATTAAATTTTGAAGCTTGTCCATGAGAAGATGAGTAAGTTGAAAAACAAAAATACAATTCAGCTTAGTACTTTTACTTATGAGCACAAAACATGTTAGGTATTAAGATTCTTCAAACAGCAGAAAGTTGAAGAATTTACAGCATCTACTGTATATGAACAATTAAAATAGTACTACATAAAATGGAGCAGGAAGATTCAAGCTGTCATTTAGTTATATAAGTACTAATGATCCTGAAGAGATGAGTATATAAGTGAAAACATTTCTACTTCAGTGTTTAGTTTTATGTTTAAAAAAACCCCAGGTTTAGTCATGTTATCAATTAGATCAGCTTGTAACCACAGCTCTAATTGAGACATAAATTGATATTCTGCAGTAAGATGTTTTATGTGAAAGGAAATAGATTAAATAAATGGAGCTTGAAATTCATGTTGTTGTATAGCTTAGATTCTTTTCTCTATGTACACTGTTTTCGCCTTCAAAATACATGACACTCAAAACTATTTCCTTAAGTTTTAAAAGATAAAATAATTTGGTGATCCAAGTTAATATTTACTATTAAAATGCAAATACACTTTATTTCTACATGTTTAAGCTTCATATTTAAGCAAGTAAGGAAATCACTTTTAAAGCTCACTTTTCACACTTGGTCCATCTGACAACACAAATATTATCCATTTTTCTCCAGTAGTTAATTGATAGGAGTGAAGGACCACCCATTTCTTGTTCTTCAGACAAAAGCAGAATTCTGTAGTACCAGAATGCATGGGTGATGTCTTAATAGCAGCTGCAGTAGTTTAGCAGTGACTTTACACTACTACCAATACATAAGCAGATATGATAAAAATGAAAATCAGATCCCAACTTTCTCCATTAATTGTCTTTATAAAGGTCTTCTAAGGGGAAAATAGCACTCTCAATTCAAAGAGTAGACAGTCTGCAATTGTTAAAGTGAAATGCGGTGCTTCAAAATGCAGCCTAAAGGAAGACTCTTAATGGAACAATTACTACAATTTGGATTATGTTCCATGAAGTCAGAAAATCTACTAAAAAGAGAGAAATAAACCCGAATGACATTTTTTACTATTTTGGTTTGGCCTATACAAACAACTGTAAATACTTTGCATTCTAGTAATACTACTAACATTACATTTCTATACCATGAGAAATGAAATTTACTTTATCAAGTAGTTTGATGAAAATGTCTTCCATAAATGTCTTATGCAAGATATTTGATCCATCCAGCAAGCACAGAAATTTAATAGCACAAACCCGAACGTAGTGATCATCTCGATTTGCACTGTAAAATATTAATTAAAAAAATAAAAATCAAATTCTACTTGTTCAGACATAAATATAATTCCTGAATTATGAAAAAACCCACCAAACATCATTTTGAACATACAACCATCAAGTTGTCTGTAGTAAGACAATATGCAAATACCCAGAACCAGAATTTTATGAAGTCTGTTCATCACTGCTGATAAAGTAGTGAGTTCCAGATAACCTGCCTCTGCTTCTATCTACAAGTCTTCAATAGCATCTAAGTGCTTAAAATAATTTTCTACAGAAACAGTTGCATCATAAAAAGTTTTTGAAGGTCTGTGCCCATACATGTAATCTTAGAACAACTAATTTATCCTTACAGTTTTGGTCAAAAGTTCCAGTCCAAAACAAGGCTTGATTTGTGTTAGCTACTCAGGGAAACCTGGAATAATTAATGCCATGAGCAGAATTAATTACATAACAGGCAACAAAGAACCACACGGTTGAAGACTGCCAGAACCAGACATTTAAAAACCAAATAGTTTTGGGGAGCAAATACAGTAGTGGTGAACTTTGGCAGCAAATTTTGTTTTAAAAGCTCAGGTTTTATCTGCTACTAACAATTCTCAAAACACTATGTTAGAACTGTTTCTCTGACTTTCTTCCACTGAGCAAAGGTGGGAGTAAAACTACAAGAAAAGTTCAACAATCCAGTAGCCAGTGTCTCTGTTTCAAAAACTGGAGGCAGAGCCTATTGCCAGCATGCAAGCTAAAAAGACCTATAACCAATGTTAGAAAGCCAATCTCCAACTCTGGCCTCCAATGATAAGGTACATCCTAAAAAGTATAACTTTTATGAAGTAAAACAATGAGGAAGTAATTATTTCAGTCCCATTTTTGTTAACAAGTGGGATATATCATCCTGAAAATACTTAGTATTATTCTCTATTTTGTATTTGAATTATGAATATAATGATAGATATTCCTTTTACCAATATTTTTAAAGGTTATGAATATACTCCTTATGGGTCCCTTCAAACTCAAGATATTCTATGGTAAGAAGCTGACTTCAAAAACACCATCTTTCTTATTGTAGCATCAATCTTAACGAAGACAGAATTCACACCAAATATTGTAAGATATAACCTCAAAATCATTACCTTTCTGTAACAACATTTGCTGCACATTTTTCTCCAAGATTTTCTATGAAGGCATGCACATCCTGAATAAGTCTTCACAGATGAAATAAGACAAAGCAACAAAATTAGCAAAGAGCACACAAAACCGGTTTTCAACAGTTATCTCAGTTTAAAACAAAGCACACAATATACAGAACCACAAATTTTTTTGTACCTTTGATCTCTCCTAAATACAGTTCCAAAGACACAAGCCTCAGTGATAAGTTCACAATAATTTCCAGCATTTAAGAAAGTATTTGACAAGGCACTTCTCTCATCAACAGTGGAAAATATCCAAGATTGACAACAATGACTAAGGACTACATTGAAGACCCCAGTCTTTGTAGTGGACATATCTATGAGCTTGAAAATTATCTGAAAAGAAAAAGAAATAACGAGACTGGAAATTTAGTTTTCAGAAGTGCTAGAATTATTAGAATAATATGGTAGTGATACCTATTTTATCAAGTCTGAGCATCTTCTGCATCCTATCTCTGCTCAGGTTAATGCTGTCTTCAATCTATTCACAATTCCCTAATTATAAGGGCTCCTGAATGGGCAACAACTGGCCCAGTACATGCTTATGTTAACAAAAGATAGAACTGACCTTTGCTTAAACAAATACAACACCAGATGCTTTACCTGAATCTCCTGATAACTGGAACAAATGCACCTGGGCTTACTTCATGAGTACAAACCTGGTGTTTTTAAATCAGTCCGTATCAATTTAGAAAAACAAAATAAACGTTAGACAAAATTTCTTCCATAGGGTAGCCATATAACTAATTCCCTTCTTTAATGAGGTTTACATTCACATGGAAGTTAAAGTTCATATCTGAGTTAGTGGAAAAATGTACCATTTACATCTTGTTTGATGACATATTTAAAATATATGAAACAGCTATCTAGAACTTCTCCAAAAGGGAGAAAAACAAAGCAAGAAAAATGGCCCCAAAATTTTCCTTTCCTAGTCCTTTCATTAGGCTAAGCGCAAGAGTAAACTTCAGTTACAAACTAATTTTTTTGTAAGAAATTGCAAGCATTTGGGAGAGGACAGGGAGATTCAGAATGAACAGGTGGGGCTTTAAGTTAGAGCTGTCCATGAGAACGGTTTTCCAGAACGTGACAGCTCTTACAAGACAAAGCTTCTTCTCTTCCCCAGTCCGAAATTATACTTTCGATAATATGACAATTCTTTGACAGTAACTCCATTTTTATAGAGAAGGTTGTTCTGAATTAATAAGGATTAAAGTATCAAGTAGCTCATGAAGAGCTTAAACTAAAATACTGAAGTGTGCTCTGAGGAAACACTTTTTTGAAAAAAACCCACCACCCCAGAAACATTTGGTCTTTTTATAAAGAATTCAAACTTTTCTTTCAGTGCAAAGACGGGTATTGTAACTTTCCTAATAATTCCAAAATTTAAGTATTGTGTTTCACCTGTAAGGAAGCAGCATGATGTGCATTTCTCAATCTTGGAATGTTTTTCAGTTGTTTCATTAGCATAGTTAAGTGTCCAGCACACACAAAAGCAATTTAAGTTCTAGCACAATAAACATTTGAATAATCACAAAGGAAAAGGAAAAGTGCAGCAGAAGAAATGAAGCCTAAGAACACAGTGCTCTGAGCACCTCTACGGAAGCCCTTCTGGATTTTACCATATACCAATATTCTCTTTTTTGGCTCAAAAATATCCCTTTGTTCCATCCCTCTAACTATTATTAAAAAGACAGAGTACGCTGTGGTAGACAAAATTAAAATTATGCTTCTGTGACAAATCAGTATCAGGTGGTTTCATTTTTTCATTCACTTTAGCTTAAACTAGGCAGCCATTGCATAAGGGTTCCGTGGCAACAGAGATTGACGAGGAGTGGGATAAGAATATATGTAAGCAGGCACTTGCTTGGGAACTTTTATCTTTATTTTCTTATGAAGAGGCAGAAGGTGGCTTGACCAGATGCCCTCTGTTGAGTTACAGGAGACCTTCATTAGCTTCTTGGTGCCTGCTGCCATGGTATGTCCCACTGCAGACAATGGGACAGCTGTCACATGGACTAAAACCTCTCAACATTGGCAAAATACACCTTACATAGTACTTAAAGTACTAACAATAAAGTTAAGACAGTAATTATAAGAATTTTTAAAAATTTTAAAATCAAAGAAAACTAAACTGTTTATCAGTTACTACAACACTGAGCATAAAATTATCCATTACAGATACCCATTAAAAGAAAAAGCTAACTGACTCCTAGAGCTGAAGAGGTATTTTACCATCTTTGCATATGTATCTTATTCTGGCTTGGGTCCACATAAAGACTACAAACGTAAAGCGTTATCCACTGTTTAAAATAGATGACAGTAGCATTAATGTGAAGCAAATTTTCAAAAAGAACAAAGAGAAAATAAATGGGATTATATTTTAAGATACTTAAAGTTAATACAGAGATATCACAGCAGCTTTACATAGCTAGGAATTGTCCATTTTTCTGTATTTTATTAAAAAACATTTTGAAGTGTCTGGGCTAAAAATACAGCTGAGGCATTTGCTAATATTTACAGTTATGAGTGTGACACCAGGACAGAGCTACTTATGGTGACTTTAAAGCAAAACTGCAGCCCCTCCTAGTATGATTTTTAAGTTAAGTGCAAAGCAGCCCATGAGACCATAAGTCTAAGCATACATATATACTTGTAATTAATATTTAATGTATTACTACTCTGGTAAAAGTCTTGCTGTCATTGTGGACTGTTCTGCACAAACATTTAATTGCCACTCAGAGGGGAAAAAAAAGAAAAAACCCAAGAAAGATTATTTAGAAAAGAAACAGTAAACAACTTTGCAGTGTATAAAGCCAAGATGAAACAAAATCCCAGTACCCAGTATTGAGCACAGTTACAGTCATCTAAAATGAAAAAAGAACACCATGACATATGGAAGAACTTTTGGAGTACAGGAAGCTGTCTACACCTTACAAAAAAAGAGTAAAAACTAATTTTTCCCTCTTCTTAACTATGAAGGCAGCTCTGCCATGCAGCATCATTATATTAAACACTAAGGTAGCTATAATTATGTTTTCTACATCTGGACCCTGAGAGACAGAAAAGCCTTTGAAGAAGCAATTAAAGTTGGCTTATTGAATAGCATCTACATTCATTTAAGAAAGTATTTTCATAAAGACTAAACTGTTAGAAAAAGGCCTATTTTTTTAGAAAAATAATAGATTGTGACAGTTCAGGTGGCAAATCCTGAACGAAATATTCAAGAGGAAGTACATAATGTAAAAATAAAATAAAAAAATAATAAAAGGTCAAAAAACCCATTTTACTGTATGCAAAAGATACTGAACAGTCTAAAAATCAAATTATTAGTTTTCTGAGTTACAAGAACAAACAATTCATTTGTTTATCCTTGATCTAATTCTCAGATCTTTTGTTTTAACACTCTCAAACTAGTACCTTTTTGAAAGTGAAAAATTCACAACAATAACTGAAGGGAAAAGAAAAAGTAAAATACATTCTTAGATCTAAATAAAATTTATATTCTCTTCCCAAAAAAGAATGCTTAAAACTGACCTCTTTTATTTTGGCATATGCTTGACCCTTTGCACTTGCAGCAACAGCTAGAACTTCACTGTCAAAAAGGAACTGAACAAAAGCTTTCAGATTGGACCAAAATATTAACTGTGTGTTGCTCAAAGAAGATACAATTTTCCAAGCCAAATCAAATGCTTCTATGCAGAGAGACTCCGATGAGTCCAGAAGCTGAAAATAAAAAGAAGAACAAAGTGTTACATTTGAGAAAAAACACTCACAAAACTATTAATATCATGCAGTCATTTTTTTTTTACCTTGGGAACAAGGACCTTCATGCAGTCAAACACAGGTAAAACTTGGTCTGAAGGAAGAATAGTTAGGGCTTCTAATGCAGACTGTAGAATTTTTCTAGACCTTTCAACTGTAGATAATGCCATTTCTGAAGTTTCTTCATACTCTTGAGCAAGCGTTGGAAATGAATTTAAAATGAAACGAAGGCAAATCCACTGGTCATGAACATAACGTGCAACAATTTTCCCCCATCCTTGAGATGTGGCTTCTTCATCTGAGCTGTAAGAAGAATATTATTCTTAATATATATTAATTTATCCTGCACATTCCTACTCTACCAGGAACAGCTTAACTGTATGAACTCATTATACTTCTTCAAGGTGTTAAAATTTTACACAGGTTCAAGGGGAGACTGGACAAGTTCATGGAAGAAAAAAATCGACAAATAAAAGTTTTTTAAACAGAGAAAAATCAGTTGTGGGCTCAGGTAGTCTCTTTAGTCATAAATATCTGGGAGAGTATTCAGTGAAAACATCACTGTATGTTGGCCACTTTTTTTTGTCACTCAAATGTTTGTCTTTTGGCCCTCAGGCTTGCTCTGGGCTTCCCTTCCCCAAGTAAATAATTTCCATATAAACTTGCTTGCGTACATTCTATAGCTTTGTGCAGCGTATATATATTTAAGCTGCCATAAGGATAAGCAATGTTCAAAGCTAGCTCTGGCTTCACAGAACCAGAGGACTGAGCAAAATAACTTTTGGTCTGATCAGTTACAGCTGCTTTAATGTTCCAAAACCTGAATGTTAACACAAAAGAGCAACTGAATTAATAATCTGTGTTCAGAATTCTTCATTTTTATCTTACCAAAAAGTTATCAAAGAAAAGAACAGGAAATGCCAGCATTTTAATCACTGCTCCACACTAATCAAATTTATTCTGGAGAATTACTGAAGCTATACCATAGACATACCTATTTTCTTCAATATAAGATGGCTTCTTTAATACTTCATTGAATTGAGAAAAGGAAATAAATCTCTTCAGAGCATCCACAGAAGGTAGAGATTCAAGGTGCATTTCAGGTTTCCGATCCATTATCTCACAAACTGCTGTAAGTGAAGCCATGCTAGCTACCTTTTTAATTTGCTCTTTAAGCTTCGGCTCCTAATTAAAACCAAATCATACATGAACAAACATGCACCGACTTCTTCAATACAATACAAATAATCTACTGAACATTAAATAATCCTCCTATTAGTATTAGCTCAGACATCGTAAGGTAGCAACTCTGCAACCTTCTACTTCCTTAGTTTCTTACCCTATGCATAACACAGCTCTGTTTGGCTGGCTCAGTGCAATCAATCACAAGCTGCAAGCATTGAAAAAAGTATAAACCTTGCAAATTCAGTCACTTGTTCATTAGGTGTAGGCACCTAACTGGACTATGATGGAACACGTCTATTTTGCCAGGTAGCAGTTTATATATATTGCTGAATAGCAATTTGAAAAAAGATGCGGGTGCACATAGTCAGAAACCCAGTGCAACAAGATAGCTGAAATTCTGAATACCACATGCTAACTGCTCCAAGAGGCTCAGAGGTCACTACACCTACTATGATTATTTTGTGTGATAAATGCAATTGTTCAAAGAGGCATGGAAAAAAAGTCTCAATACAAAAAGTAAGTATATAGTTCCCCAATAGTATTAAAAGCTCAATGTTATTATCTTCAAGTTACTTTCACCTGTCGAGAGCACAGAAGAGATTTTTCTCATCTTTAACTACTCAGCAGTTTTTCTTCTTAAATTGAAGATGTACTATATATGTAATTGAAGAAATCATGACAGTGTAATTCCACTGAATTAAAAATAAGTTGGTAGAAACTCCCAGTGAATGCTGTTTGAACCAGAAAGTGTTTACTTTGAAACAAATGGAATAAAGGGGAAAAAAAAAAAGTCTTGCTCTTTGTTTCCTTAGAAAAGTAAACCTAGCAAATCAAATACATTCTTTTGTACTTATAATCTTGTGTAATGTGTTATAACTGTTCTTGATCAACAATTCAACCCAGAAAATATCAATATACCCAGAATATATCAAAGATTATATTGCCCAACATCTTAATTTAAACGTCCTCCTTTTATAGAAATTATGAATGTTTCTTTACCTTTTGAAAGTATATCTATTTCAGATACACGAGCTTAACACATACAACTACAGGACAATGAACATAAACTATATGAAAAAGCCAAAGCAATGCTGGGTTCTGGACTTTCTTTTTCTCTGTATGTTCCAGCTTGGAAATTCAACAGATCATTAATACAAAAGACATTTTCATTTAACAGTAACTTCCTTGGCAAGAATGGTTTGTATTTGAGGAAGAAAAACTTGAGTACACACAGTCCATTATTACAACTGAAGTTTTACTTTAGCTATGTAGACTTCTGAAAAAATGTAAGAAAACAAGAGTAGCAAAAAATCTTAGCTACGAATATTATACATTAACGTTACACTGCCAACTAAAGCCACATATACATTAGGGAACATATACACATACATATTTACACAAAAACTTTTTATCATTTTATATTATATATAGTTATATTAATATGTATAATAAAATGTATTTATCATATAAATACTTGTACATTAAGTTATATTTATCATATGTTTACATAATTGTTTATATATCTAAAATTATATAAGCTTTACAAATAAAATATTTATTTGCATTAATATTTACCGGGTTACTTTATATTAATATTTATTCTTGTAAGTAATGTTAAATTACCTCTTCACAATTTTTCTCCTGAAGATTATGAATAGAGGCATTTGTCAGGGACAAAATGAAATTCTTGATAGATGGTACTTTCTTCCAGCTGACTTGCAGGCACAAATTCACTATCTCTGGAATTAAAGCTAAGTATAGATCACAGCGATCCAGATCACCAACCTAA
The DNA here is from genome assembly GCF_003259725.1 of Athene cunicularia. Lineage (NCBI taxonomy): Eukaryota > Metazoa > Chordata > Aves > Strigiformes > Strigidae > Athene > Athene cunicularia. Next base: position 81,891,784 of record NW_020799097.1, read on the forward strand.
AAATGAGGAAACAAAGGTAAACTGAGGCATTAAAAGGAGGAAACAAACTGAAAAGAAAGAAAATACCAACAACAGCAGAAGGAAAATGGCAGCAGTCATTGCAGTTGAACAACCTTTAATTTTGGGTTGTGTTTTGGTTTGGGGGTATTTAAAATTATTTTTTAAATCTTTTCAATTTACAGGTTCTTTTAGTTTTAGGGTTCTGGAGTATGCCTTAGAAGAGACAGTGTGAAATTCTTAAAGAAATCTCTACTTCTTTTAATTGGTAAATTCACCAAACTTCACTTTCTGGGCCCAAAGGAATGCCATGTAAAAACATCTGAGCTAGCCTGAATATCAGAAGCAGTGTTCAAAGCCAACCCAGTTATCAGATCATAGCACAGCACTGCACCCTGTATATACACAACAGTGTGCACTGCACTTCTTCCCCAGCTACACTTTACCTCATGGTTGTATCTTGCTTGTTTTGCTGCTTTTTATTCTCCTCTTGTATTTGCAACTTCTTTTCACATATCATGAAATGCATGTCCATATATAAAGCCATGCACTCAAGGAACCGTGTGAATAAACAACTTTTCCTCTTTAGTTTTGAAAGAAAATATACCTTTGAGTTTCCACTGACTTTCAGATGCCATTTTCCTGATTCAACTCTAACCTTTGATTCAGGACCGCTTTTCATATCAATCTTCCATCACACTCACATCTTGGGGGCTGTTCACTATCAGATTTATTTTCTTTGCATTTCCCTTTCAATGTGTCCATACTGTTTCGGAGAAAGTACCCAAGAACCCCATGCTCCTCTCAAAGTTTCCACCCTTGCAGAAACACATTCTTTCCTTTCCCCACCAATTTACAGAGTTGTTTCACTATGCCAAATACAAGAAGCAAATTTGACTTCTGTTCATTGTCATTTCTGCACAGCTGTCCATGTACCTTTCTCCATGAATCCTAAACTAGTTTTCTTTTCTAAACTCACTATTCATTAAATAATTCTAAAAATGCCACTTTTTATTTTGTCTATCTCCCTGTTACAGTCACTTCCTTTCCAATCTTCCTGGTCTTCTCCTTTTTTCCTAACAGTCTATCCACACCATCTACTGAATTAACAATTTTAAGCTGATGTCTTCTATTTAAATCTCTGTTTTGATTTTCTCCCTTTTATGATACAAAATTAAAGGCGCCAGAATTAAAGGTCACAACTGAAAGAAGTGTGAAGATCTTACAACTTTACATTTTCTCTTACTCCGTGTCCTTTTCTTGAAACTTCAAAACTATTTGTACCTTGCTTTCAAAGTTCCTACTTCACACTTCATTGAGCTTTTGAGAATTAGCCTTCTTTTCAGCTTCCATCAATCCCACTTTCTCAAATCTGTTTTCTTCCAACACCATTCTCCTCATCAACACTACATTCTAATTGCCTTTTCTCCATCTGGAAACATCCGTAAATGTTTTGCTTTACATGTCTTGTGTCTTTTTATTTATATATGACTTGAAAGCTCTTTAGAGAAGGAAACACACACCATCTCTCTCTCTAAAAAGTACTGCAGTTCTTTGATACATTCAACAGGGTATTTGTAAAAAAGTCAAACTCCTCTACCATCAAGTCACTTTGCTTAAAAAGTCACAGGTTTCTTTGCGATATAAACGTAAACAGCAATGAGCAGACAGTGGAAGACAGTCTAATAAAGATGTTAATGAAGCTGAGTACTAAAAGTCTCCAACTGTACTAGTAGAGATGATACAGCATGATGTGATGCTCATGATTTCTTACTACACAATACACTTTTTTTTTCCCCTGTATTTTTACTGTGTCCATTCAAAAAGTTGACCAAAGTGTTTCTATGCAAACACCTTCTAGGTGTTAACAGATTTGATAAAATTAGAAACACTGGTAAATCAACCTGAAAAGCAAAATCACACCGAAGTATGTCTTATAATAATTACTTACAGTGCTTAATTCATTTGCAGTAAGTCGTCGGAGAACAAAAGCAAGAATACTCTCCACTGTTATCATGAGAGATTTCCAGATAAAAAACAAAACCCTATCTGTGAGAAGAGAAAAAAAATGTATTAACATACAATTTCCTTAAGAAATGTATTCTATTGACTGCTTTAATTAAGTTAGAGAGTCAAAGTTATACAGTAGTAAGTATTCAAATACCTAAAACTACCTTAAAACTGCTCTGTACTCTTTAGCAGTGTCAGCCATAGGGCTGAAAGAATAAAACCAGATGATATTCTTTCCTGAGATTTATCATGAATTAGTGAATCAAAAACCACACAGGACCAGAATATCAAAGCATAGTTTTCCAACTTTTAATGCACATTTTCATCCTATTCCCAACTCTCTGCACAAAGAGCTTAATGATTTTACTCTTTAATAAAGAACGAGTCTCCATATCCAGCAAATTGCATGTGAGAAAAATGCAGTTATCCATTTCTAATATGTACAGAAGCTAAAACCCTTTTTTGTTTGGTTGTTGGGTTGGGGGTTTTTTCTGTTTAGAAATAATTCAGCTTTGGATACAGAGTAATCTTGCAAGATTTTGGTTATGTAGCTTCCTGGCTTAACACTGTAAACAAAAGCACAAGGTTGTAACACCACATGCAATACCTTCTCTAAGAAAAGTCTAGACTACAAAGTATATCATGTGCATATCATTTCATAAACAAAAACCACCAAGTTTATTAAACAAGGCAGGTAGGTCACTGGTAAAACTAACTATAAACACACTTCAATTTGTAATTCAAGGGTAAGGGCTTGCTGAAAGCCAAAGAAATAACGTATCAATATGAAAATGGAGTTAAAATACTCTGCATGATCATGCTGTTCTAAAAGTATCAGTCATTAGTTTCAGTATTTAGGAGTTAACCAGAGGTTATAGCTGTTGTTTTTTTCTGGAGTTGACCCCAAGTTACACTTCATGTAATGAAATTATTATGAAATGGAAGACCTTCACAAGGTAGAAATATAAAGGGACATACTTCCAGAAGTTCCAAATCTGTATGGTACTTACTTTCAGTGTTCTTTATTAAAATGGCTCATTAGACTATATTTCCAATCCTTATTTTGTTTACAACAAACAGTTTAACTATGTCAGATTATGACCACATTTCATCATAAAACTCAAATCACTAAAACATCTGCAATTAAAACTCAGAAATTCTTCAGATAAACAAGTTGGACATAAAATCCAATTCATTATCAGCGGCTCTGATAACACTATCAAAAAAAAAAAATCAGCAAAAGCCTACTGTTTAAAATAGTGAAGTCTAACAATAGTACAGACAGCAAGACCTGTAGAAAAATGCTGCTGATTTCAGCATGCATTTCAGACATGTCTGTCCCCATTAAATAAAACACTCCCCAATTGTTATTATTTCTGTTTTACAAGCTTAAAATTCCTTCTTCTCCCCTCCGATTTTATTATTTTCCATTTGACAGACAGGACTTTTCACCTCCTGTTTAATCAACACAGAAGTAAAACTTCTGTATTGTACAGTATTACTCTTCCTGCCCCTCAATGCAGTCAACTCACAGCTGCAGAAACAAGATTTATTACTTGGCTCTCCTCTGAAGGAAGAAGCAGCACAAAAACACTGTAGGAAATAATGTAAGGAAAGAAAATAATCCTTGTTTAATTTAACACAAAAATACATAATATTACAAGTTCAATTCTGAAAGCCTCCTGGAAGACTCTACTGATGATGAGCTGGACTGGAATACCTGTGGGTTGTTCAGACTGATGGAGACACTGTGATGCTCAGCCCTGCCATACCTTAAGAACTCTATTAGCAGAACTTAACATGCCAAGTAAGGCATCAAAATTCTCAAAGCAGGAGCAATCCATTACACCCACATTTACAAGCACATAAGGAAATAAGGCACACAAGGAAATTTAATTTAGACAGTTCAACTCTAGATACTAAAAACCTAATATGCAATCCCATCCGTTTTGTAGGGTTCTGCTTCAGGCTTGTAGCCTCGAGCTGTAGACTGAAGGCACACTGGCAGTTGGGGCACATCTTCCAGTTTAGTTTCATTTGAAGGAATCCACTTCAGCAGTCAGAGACCATCGCACAATAAGATCTTTAACAACCTGCATAATTAGTGCCTAATATTTCAGTCAAACAGCTAAAATTCAAGAGGGGGGGGGCCTGAATGTATAAAGCACATTTTAAAATGGGGGTAAGAATTTACTTCAGGGCAGCATTTAGACATCTTTATAAAACTTGGATGCAGAACCTGAAATAATTACTTTCTTTTCCACATCTGTGGCCCCCACTCCAAAACTACTCTTGTATTCCATGTTACAAAAACACTGAAAAAAAAATCCAAAAATAATCTGGGGAAGCATAAACTAAACACCAAGATCCCTCTTATTCCAGTTCAGCATACTAATTAATGAAAGTAATACTGCAAATTTCAATTTGCTCTCAGGTAAAAAAAAAATGTAGGTCTATTCTGGTTACAAACTGAACAAGTTCCCACAAAAGGAGTAGTAAGGACTCCATAGCTTTTGTTCAGACTCTCCTGAAAGGTCTACAAGTTAAAGTGCTCAACCTGTGGAGGGCCAAAACTCACAGAAAGTCAGATCAGCAGGCTTGTGCTTAAGTGGGCACCTCTTACCTCCTTTCTTCTAACCAAGGTCAAACTAAAGCAAGTCAGTTAAGCACGCCTACTGAAATCATGCCTAATACTGTGAAATATCAGAGACATCCTGTCTTTTGCAGTCTAAAGAGTGTTAGTTGAACAAAATTACCTAACAGTCAACTCAGAAAACAGTATGTCCACTTCATGCCCTCAGGAAAAGCTCTGGCTGAATGTGTGGCCACTAAGCAGGTTAGACAGGGTTTATGCACTTTCTGAAGTGTCTAAATGATTTATGGAATCCATATGTTGGCAAACAACAGGCCTATAAATAACTAACGCAATCACACTCCCCAGATCTTAACTAACTGCTATTCTAATCCTAATAAACAACAATTGCTTTATCAGAAGGCTTATATTTTCAAATTCCCAGTCCTTGGGACACCTTCAGAAGAGCTACTCTAAGACTGGACCCAAGCTCAATTTCATTACAGATATGCCAGATTGTCAACTTTTACATTTACCACTTCTAGGCTAGTATTAATTTGACAACATAGCCTTAAAACAGTAAGTACTTTAGTTTAAGTTAGACTATAATTAATATAAGACACAGTATACTGAAGATATCACTAACCATCTTGCGTATTGGAACATTTTAACGAACGGGTCTGCAATAACTTCAAGAGAAGCTGTAGGCTTTTATCTGTTTTCAGTGTTGGTATGTAAGCATTACTGCCCAGTTTCATCAAGACATCCAGAAGAGGGTTCAAGAAAGCCTCTAGTTCAATCCATTCTATGTTGCTTTTTCCACTACACAAAAACAAAAATTAAAAAGAAAGTCTTCTTCTGAGTATCTTCCTTAAGTGCTGAAGTCACTTATGGAAATAAATAGGACACATGTTTCCAAGTCACTCAAGTATCTTTAGAAATGTTACCCAGTATGTTTGCAACAACAGTTGGACAAGGTCTAAGGAATGATCAGGCTGACCAAAAGTCCACAGAGAAAAACAGACAGCTTCCTGACTTGATCAGGCTTCTACCAGATCCTTCAGGAATGAGGGATTGAAAAGAGAGAGAAAAAGGGAGAGAAGTGTAAAATAAGATACTTCATACTTACCTGTGTTTATTCCTCATCTGCTCCACATCTGCAGCCAACAGAATCATTGTTGCGACAAGCTTAGCTTCAAACCAGTCAGGCATAAAGCAATTTTCTCCTGATTAAAGATATTTTAAGGTTTCCACAGTATTTAAAAAATACTTCATATTAATTTTTAAAACTTTGGTTTAATAACATCAAAATAAATTAGTAGTATAACAATTAATTCTAGCAAGAATATTACTAGGGGTTTTTTTGCATTCTTTCTTCTAGATATAAACTAAACTCAAACAAAATTGCTTTTCCTCTAACCCTCAAAGAGGGTAATTTCATTGGCGTCTATGCTGAAATCATCTATAGGTGTTACGTAGTAGCTCCCAATAGACTTTTCTACTGCTTTTAAAAATACATTAGCATATTTAAATGAAGTAAACCAATAACATCATTCCACTGTGCTTCATCAGAAATATCAGCTGTGATTTTGACTAGCTAATAGTTACACAGAGAACTGAAACTATTCTGTCAAAAGGAAATTTTTAAAAAAACTAACTGAAGTTTCTCTTTTCATCAATCTTTTATGCAGGACTACACCTTTGTACTTACAAAATTATTTATTAAATAGTAGTACATAAGTTGGTTTTAGGGTTTTTTCACTGATATGTTTTGGGATTTGGGAATTTAGAAAGCAAAACACACTCTGAAGGTCTGGTTCAAGCAACAATATCCAGCTGATTTTTTCCTCCACAGAGCTGCTTATAAGGTAAGATTCATATCAAGCCAGGAAATTACAAACATCACTTTTTAGAAGTGAAACACAGATGTTTACCATGGAATGACAGATATTACAGACCAAGGACTAAACAAACATTTCAGGAAGGAGAGAAGATCTGCCAAATTTTATAGCACAGCATTTACCTTAGAGAATCACAGACAAAATTTGCTTTTAACTTCTCTGACAATTAGACAATCAAGTGAAGTTTCCTGGGCTGCAGGAAGTTTCAAAGCTATTTATCATTACCAAATTCTGCCCTAGCTTTTTATCTCCTATAGGTATACTATTTAAAAAGCATTCGGTTTTGAATTTTGACATTATAAATCTATAGAAAATTCACTACAATTGCAGTACTTAAGTAGCAAATGAGTGCGTGCCACACAAAGTATTCAAAAAATCAATTTGCCATTCCTTTCAATGTATCTGAAAGAAAACTCTAAACTGAAGTTATAATCATTTAAAATGTGGCAGTAACCAAAGGAGTCTTCAAAATTTATTTGTAGATTTATATAGCGTACAAAGAACCTTCCCTGGTTATAACACATGGCAACTCATCTGCTGCAAGTGGTCCAAGATCAAAAGAACATCACTACACAGGAAGGTGTGTAGTGAGGTGCCAAGATGGCTAACTATACGGCATCTCTCTTTATAAAAACACTCAGCCATTTTACAATGCTCTGCTGAGAAAAGACTACAGAATGTGTATCTATACACATGCCCTTCTGCTTTCCTCTGCCCCCATACTCCAGCATTTTCAGGCACCACCAAAAGAATAACAAAAGAAATCTAATGGACAAGCATCTGTGCAGCATTGAAACTGAATATTAAGGCTTAACTTTCAATTAAGGACCGTAGGACTGTATTTTATGAAGGAAAACTGGAATTAGAAAATAAAGTTCAAACTTAAGAATAAGGAATACCACAAATTATGTAGAATTTGAATAGTACAACATAAATAAACAAGCAACTCCTCTAAAATCCAAGGATTGCTGTAAATTTTTTGTTTAAATTATCTTCAAAATCTTTTTTTATTAATAAGCATTTAACTTACTTTCAGATGCTGGTGTCTTAAGGTAATCTCCCACAAGACTGCATACATATTGACATAATGATGATGTCTCTTGATGTTCAAAATCAGAGGTTACAGACTTTCTGAAGCATCTGTCATTCACTTGCAACCAACTGCAAAGCTAAATTAAAAACAGTATGTTACTAAACTACATCTGCCAGCTGTGCACTGACATTAACAACGTAACAGCAGCACACTAAAGCACTGTTAAACACAAGCTGTTACATCAACAAATCCTCACTGTGACAGGTGTTCACTGGAGCTACCTTGAGGCTTAGCAAACTATTTCCTTCTAATATAGAAAAATGTTCTTCCAGAGAGTAATTCAGATCACTCAAAGAGATCGTTAGTACCAACATAAGAAAAAAATACTGGTATGAATATAAGAAAAAACAAGCAAGACTGGTAAAAATTTCCTGATCTCAAAAGGGCTTTGCACAGTTGAGTGTTATCTAGTGAGGCCTACATTTATATTTTTTTTTTTACACTTTTATGCCAAAAATGAATGGAATAAGATGTACAGTATAACTAAACAAGAGGACACTATGCAAAAAATAATTTTCATCATTATATTGCTGTACAACTAACCAAAAGTTATGGCCATGTGTTCAGCTGGCTACAATATATCCTATATACAAAATTATTTCTTTGAACTGTTTTTTCACAGCATTTTGCATCTTGCAAAGACATAAGACATATATCCTGCAGAAATTTGAAATTTAAAATTTACGATCTCCCTCTACAGTCTAGGCACATTTTTCCCTTTGAGAGCACCCTGTTATTTCTGCCAGTGCTGGGTTCATCCAAACAACGTAAAATCAAGAGGCAGCTCTTACATATTTCTTTTAGCCCATATACTGGCCAATTCAGGAGAGTCTCAGGATCCATACTATCTTGGACAGTAATTTCAAAACTAAAAGAAAGGGAAAACATGCACCATACTAGCAAACTATCCCTCTAAAGACAGAACAAAATAATGTTCTTTTCCATCAAATAAAATTTTACAACAGATAGTTGAGGGGAAATGAGGGGGAAGTAGCCATTAAGAAAATATAGATAACAGACAAAAATAACTGCCTGCAAAATCCAATGAGCAAGAACAGTTCCAGCTGAGGACGTTACATCGTTAATAGAAGAGAGAAAAGCTCAGGTTGTGTCCCTGTGGATTCTATAGGTGCCCTGCTTTGCACTCTCTCCATGAAGTCACCAACCATGTAAAGGAGTGAGCATGAATCCCTAACAGGAGAGGTTACAGATACGAGTACAGTGTTACTAATAGCAATTTTAGTACCTACAATCATGGCAAAGGATGCAGAACTCCAGGACTGTGATGAACACACATAAGTCTCTTAAAATGACCAGTAGTCAGGGACCAAAAGTCTGAGTAAGACCTGATTCTGATTTGCATTTCAACATGGTCACAACACAACAATGCAACACCAAGAGGAACTCTAGGAAACACAACAAAATGCCACGTACAAGCTCTGAGGGAGTTCAAAAAGACCTCCGCCTCAAGAAACAGCTTTTTCTTCTGCAGAACTGAGAATTTCTGCATGTATAGAAAAAAAAAAAGTCTTTATTTTTCTCCCCTCCCACCTTACCCTATCTCAAACCACCTTGGAATTCTTCCACTTTGAATCTGCTTAATAATTTGTTTAGGACTAGCATTAACACCTCTATAGCATTACAAAGAAAGTCTTCACACTTCGCTTTCAAGTGAAACATAAATCCATCAGGACTCCACATACAGAAATTCCAAAGCGTACCCATGCAAAAGTAACTAACCATTTAAATACTAAAGTAGCAATAATAAAACATGGATTAGTATAAGTATTAAAAAATGTTTGGTGAATAATGTCTGGTGAAACCAGATTCAGTTCTCACCTCCATCCATAACATAGTATCTCTTCTTAGGGACTCCTCTGGTCTAAGGGACAGAAGAAAGCTTGAAACTTCTGGGAGGGACACTTTCTCCTGAAGACATTAATCAAGATACAATAGTTGCCAACAGATTATGAAACAGATAGCATCTATATAACAATTCAAGAAGTTTGCTGTCATCTGGCAAAAGTTTCAGAAAAAGAAATCAACTTCTTCCTTTCCATGACACAGACCCATTTTTGCCTCTTTCAGACCAACTTATCTTTACCAAGGAACACAATTTAATTTTTCCCAAGTATTAAAAATTGATCTGAAAGTTAATGAATTACTAGAAGAACGGTGCTACTCACTGATGACATCTTTTAATTAAATATACATAAGTCACTAATAAGTACTGTACAAGTTTATAGCCATAACATACAACATAGAAGATGGTCTACTCTAGAAAGCGAGTATAAGAAAACCAATACATGAATACTTTGAATACTGAATAATTAAGGTCTTGCTATTTTAACAAAAATGGTAGTTTTATCATTGGTATTATGAATTATTTTATTCTCTTAGTTATTTCAGGCAAGTCTATTTAGTTTCTATCTGTTAAAACTTGAGTTTATACTATGGATATCATAATAAGATACTGTTCCGTAACTACCATATGAAAACCCTACAAGAAAACATCAATTAATAAAAGGTAATGAAAAAAATACATCTTATGAAAACCAAAGTTAAAAGAAGCACACCCATATCTAAATAGCACAATTTTTAAGTAGTTACGATCAAAAAATGCAAACTCAGCAAAATCAGCTGTTCCATGTTGATTTTAGCTATTTTTTTGAATACTGCTTCCCCTATAAGTGTCTGTATATTTCTACTACACCAGAAAGAACAAGACCACACCAAAACCAAACTCACCACATCTGTCAAATGCATAGTTGCTTGAAGAAGATAGCACTGAGCCGCTCCACGCAACAAAATCTGATGTGTAATCATAGTACACTTCAGGACATCTCTGGAAAGAGGAAAAATATGCACCGTAGAAAGCACATGTGAACTTATGAAGTTTAAATATTTTCATGCATTTGCTAATTATTAATCATTTTCAATGTATTAGATTGTATTTAACAAACATATTCTACTAAGTATAACACAATCATTGCCTGATCAGACAGCATACAATCCAGAACCAAGACTACTGCTATATATACTTTCAAATAAGGATACTAAAACTTGGATAAGCATATGCCTGACAAAATAAAAACCACGGCTGAGGGCAGGGGGGCAGAACAAAACCAAATTAAAGGAACAATACCCATAAGCACCTAAGTTCAAACTGGTAATTTAATATTTAGATTTCTGTCTGTAGCAAATGCAGAAATAAAGTATGTTTGCCATCAAATTCTCACTCTAGCACAAAACTGAAAGAAACCTTCATCAATCTTCTGTCAGCAGAGGTGTGTCAACTTTTTTTTGCCTTTATTTTTTTGGTAAACTACTTTTATCCAATACTTCTTCAACCACCACTATGATTTTATGTCAAAGCTCCATTTGATTAAATTGGGAGTAATGACTGATGTTTAGTGGCTCTAGGAAGTGAAAGCAGATAGGAAACATCAGTGTGATTATCAGTGTGATTAAGGACAACACACATGCCAAGAACTTTTATCTAGCCTTTTATTCAGAAGTCTTTCAGTTTTCAGTTTTGTGGGCTATCCCCTGATATATACTCAACTGCCATTAAACAAGGTTTTAATATAATTAGAAGAAAAGGAAGAACTCTGATATATATTGGTTAGGAAGCATGGGAAAAAGGACCAGGAAAAAATGATGCCAAAAAAGAAGCAATGACAAAGGTCTGGAATGCAACACACTCATTTAAGTCATGCAGAGATATAAATACATTGGTTGTTAAATTGCTTTCCTCTGTGAATTAGGCATAAAGGAATCTTCCATTCCCATACACAACCATCACATCCTCCCAGAAGTAACAAACATAAGAATTAAGTCCTGGTTCTACAGATGTTAAGCACATTTTTTTAGAAGTCTGCAAGAGCACAACGCAGTGTACATTTTACCTTAAAGCATGAAGTCCTTCAGCACCCAGTACTTTACACGCAGGGATACATGCAAGAGCCATGGAAAGAAACAAAATGGGAACGGCACACCAGTGCCTACTTGTCATCTTCTGAATAAATTTTAGCAGGAAACTACCTTAAAAGTAAACAAAACAAACAATACAGAATGATTTCTTGTTCTCCAAAGCATTTAAATGACATGGACTCCAGCGAAAGAGTGTTATGATCATTTCTGAAAATTAAATGAAAGACAACATTAGAATTTCCTAATTATTTCAATGAAGAAAGTACATTCCAAAGAAGTCTGTCAGTAAGGTAATATGATAAGGAGATAACCAGAAATAAACTTGAGTTTAGCTTTGGTGATCTACACTAATCACCATAACCAGTGTTGGAATTTTAACTCTGATTGTTTCAAGCACTGGACAATGCCTTTTCTAAGCTGCTACTCAGTCCATTTGATGGCAGACCGAAGTACATGGCAATTCAACCAGACTAATAGATGATGGCACAGCCAAAGCAAGACGCAACAAGACACCACAGCTACAATCTGTAAAAGCACGTTACCCAGTCTCAGAGTTGCTAATCACAGACCCTCCATTTTGTGATAAAATATATGACTTGAGACAGGGCAGAGAAATAGGACACCTAAGGCATTAGAAACATGGAAGGTATTTCCTACCAGAATATGTACCTGTAGATACATGGTACTGAACAGAGACTGTTCTATCCTTATTTAATCCAATTAAACCAGATATAAAATGCTGGTCTGTCAAAGGTTGCTCCTTCTTTTCAGCCTACACTAACACCAACATTTGGAACAATCTCAGAAATCTTCCTCCATCCAACCTTACAATAAAAGAATCCTTATTCAGCTTCTGCTTTAGCATTGGGACTGGCTCTTTTGAATGACTAACTACACAGGTTGTGACTTACATTAAAAAACTTCAGACTTATGTGCCAAACAAACCCAAGCAAAAAAAAAACCTCACACCAAGACCTCCAAAACAAACAAACAAAAAAATAGTTCTAAAGATTTTGCTCAGCACAGTATTATCTACACTGACAAAGAAAAAAGAATCTGCAAATACTGTTCACCTTCAGAACTTAAGAGTTAGTCTGTTGGGTTTTTTTTTTCATTAAAAAAGTAAGTCTGCTCCAGTGTGCCCCTAAAATAATTTTGTAGCTTAATACTGCAGCATCCCTCAAAGCCTCTGAAGACCTCTCTTTCCTCTGGAAACTCCACTGCCACAAGTAGAACTATTCTTTTTTTCTCTCAGTGTAGAAAAATAGTGGTAAAAGTTTACATGAGATACAGAAAACCGGTCCATAGTTTTTCTTTGGTTCCTGTATTTTAAAAAAAGATAAAGGTGAAACTGAAACATACCTTTTTCTTCCTCTGGAAGAAGCATGACATACGTAGCCAAAAATTTCTGTAGCCTCGTTCCCAAAGGAGGACAGGCTCCCATTAACTGACCTGGTGTCCTGTTGGGTTTTAAAACATCAAATACACAACTGGCATGTTAACAGCTACAAGTAGGATTGCCCCTAAACAAAAACAAAGTTCAGTTCAGTGGTTAATTCACTGCAGAGACTGCTCCAACAGGCCATAGAGATGGCAGTACATCAGTTTGAATCCTCCACATATCCCAATATTCCAACAGCAAACACACAAAGGATGGAGACAGTCACAACAGCATCACTCTCCCTGGCCACCTACAAGGACTTGGTGGTGGCACACTCCAGCATTCAAGCACAGCCTCAAGTTACTTAGGATTGACAGCATCTCACACTAAGCCCACAGCCGCTGTCCTTTCAACCCCGTGCCCACACCCACAGAATGACATGGGCCTGCAAGGAGCAGGTTGCCAAGACCCATAGGACAAGATCAGTTGCATGCAGTGGAAATGCAACCAGCCTGATTTGGAGAACAGCAAAGACAAGCTACCTACACAAGCCTGCTAGGGAGCAAGATTATAAAGTCAGTATAAAGAAAAGTACTGACCGGCACAGAAGGTTTTAAGTAAAGATGCAAGAAACACTCCATGAGACCAACAGAGACAACTTGTGTCTCACCAGAAGTCTCAGGATCTGGGCTATCAAGGATTAGCATCAGTCATGAGATTTTTACAGTTCTCTCTCATACAGCTTGACATTAATTGTAACATCTTTGTATATTCTTGATATACACAAACATGTACCCTCCTCTACATATACCAACACATTTTATCAAAAATATAGAAGCTAAGAAAGATTATGAAACATGGATTCAACACAGTTCTTAACATACACACCAAAACTCTCAGTACTCTCCATGCAACTAGCCCAAAGGACTGAATGCCATCACTACACTGAATATATAGCAACTTGCAACTCCTCAAACTTCTATCTGTTCTTTGTGTATTTTTGCCAAGGGAGGCCACTGTCATCTGTTGACCACAAATAATCTCCTGTGAAAAAGTATTCACTTCCCAAAAGATAATCAGACACTGCCAAAAAAAACCACTCGAACCAGTTATGAACTGGCAACAATCAAAGCAGCCCCTTTACTGTGTGTGGCAAGAATATGCGAAGGTAAAAAAAATACTCACTTCATTTCCAAATTAATACATCAACATCAGGTCCAAAATACACCCTTGAGGCATCCCTATGTTGCTATTACTAGGATTAAACTGAACCTACTTCATCTTACTTGCAGCCACCCACCTTTCCCAAAAAACTCCTTACCTGTCAGGAATTTTAGCAACACCATTTGTTTATTAATATGGTTTCATTTAACCAACATTTTACCCACATATTCTAACCAGTATTATTAAAATACATTTCCAACAACCAGTACATTTGGAAAAAAAAAAATAAAAAAATCAGTGGCTTACCTGCTATAGAGGGAACTTTCTGAGAGGGCATCCATTAATGGTCCAATAATAAACTGATAAAAGGAAACCAGAACAATAGCTAAATGTACACTTGTAAGACACTGTTACGTAGAGGCTAACCAGACTTATTTCATCTGAGAGATGAAGAGGACACTCTTGATAACTGTAAACAGTAGGAGCAAAAAAGGAGAGGAAGCTAAAGAGAAAGCAAAGCAGGAGAATAAACAAGCAAGTGATTTTTTCACCAGGTACATTTCACAGAGCACTGTGACAGGTGCAGGCAAATAAGAAATCCTTTGAGCAAACAGACAGAGAAAGGATATTTAAACAGGAAATAAAAGAAAGACTAGGGGCCAACACAGGTAGAAAGATTTAGGGTGTATTTTAAGGTTGACTGGATTTCAAGTTAGTCATCAATAGGCCGACCTAGTTTGTATAAATCAAAAACGTTAACCTCTAAGGGCAACACTCCTTCTATGAATGAGAGACGAAAGAAACAGTAGTATAATATAGATCATTCCTTACTAAGGAGTAGGTTGGTAGGGGAGTCAACCTACATATGACACTAATTAAAAAAAAAATAACTTTAAACTTACAGTATTTCTTCTCACATACAGAGTATTTTAAATTGTGTTTTTTAATGGGATACAGTAATATACCGATTACACTGGTATACAAAGACATTCACCTCCTCACAGGGTTATCAAGCAATGGATCTTCAAAATCCATCCTTGAGTAGTAGACAATATGCACAGACTTGAAGTCTGTTGACCAGGTGTATCCAAGACCCTGTTCAATCAATTAATATTAATTAATACTTTTGGAGAGATTCAGGAAGCTCTGAAAATCTGAAGCACCAATCACTCCTCTGAGAATTTCACTTCCGATAACACATCTCAATAAATTGGGAGCCAACTTTAATTAGAGAGCATTAGTTTGAAATATGGGAACAAATGACTGCACTCAAAAATGCATCCCCTCCAGCCTAGCCATTTTTCAAGTAATTATATATTTGATGCCACTTACAAATATTGCTATCACTTGCACACCTAAATAAGAGGGTATTTTTACAGACTGTGTCTAATTCCAACACTACTGAAGCAATTAGTGTTAACATCTATTACGAATTAGAACATCTGTTTGTTCTGGCAAGTAACGGTAATATCCTTACCTCCGAAAAACCAAGTGGATTTGGAAGATGCTTTGTTTCATAAAGCTCCAGAAAATGAAGAATGCCTTCCTTTGTCAATGTTTTATTCTCACTCTCAAACATTCGTTTATAAATGCACATGTGCCATGATGGGTGAAACAACCAACAACCTGTTACAAAAGCAAATTCTTCTAAATGACACAGAAATGACAGTAACACATTAACATACTAACACACAACATACTGACATTATGGACATCATCATCAACTCACAGGACGTTACAAAAAGACAATTATAGCTATCAGATTTGCACAAATACCCTGCTGCATCTCCAATATAAAAAAAAAAAAATTTACCATGGCTTTCAAAACCTACCTTCTATATTTTAGTAGATACAAACTAAAATGACTAACAAGTGCAAAATCCACATCCTTTTTCCTGCAACTCTCCTCATACCAACACTGTATTCACCTGCAGCACTTTCACATTAGTAGTCTTCCCACTTTACAGATCTCTTAACATCTTGCACTACCCAACTACACGGGGTCCATTTTGCCATACAGATGACATTACATCCTTCAAAATGTCTCAGCACTCATTTTATTTCTTCTCTTCCCGCTTCCAATAAGCTGGGGTTTTTTTTCCCCCCTTTTTACAGAGTTCTGCAGGTGACTTGGCTCATATGACCCACCCCAAGAATCTCTGGCTTTATTTTCACATTAGCTTAAGTAAAGCAGCACATAGGGGAAAAGGATGGTTTAGTTGAGTTTGCTGACAGAAAAAAATATTTCAAGATAACATAGTAAGCAGTAAGTGCCAGGATTTCTTCTTCTTGAAGCAGAGCAGTGTTGCCTGCATGTCTGTCGAGCAACCTATGCATATGGCAGACCCACAAAAACTGGAACAGCCATCCCGAAGACATGTAGTTTGAGAAACAAAACACGAGAAAAAGCTGCTACTAAAACAGAAGAAGAAAAAAAGTGACTGAACTGCCCAATATTTAGGAGGTATTCCAGAAAAAGTTATGTTTTACCTTTTTCCCCTGAAATAGCATGCTCATATAAACTGTTTAGTTTTGGTAATACCGGTTTTATAACATGGATCTGAAAGACAAAACAGATGCAATATATGTGGTCAGTTTCTCTCTCAAACCTAGGAACTGGTACTTATTCATGGGCTAGAACTTACTATTAATAGCATTAATATAGTAATTGACAATATAACTGCATTTGAATAAACCTGCAACGCCTGTGCAACTAACTGATCCCGGCACTGGGTGCGTAACACTCAATAGCAGTTTAGCACTGAAGAAAAACTCATACTTCCATGCTACTTAAGAACAATACTTCCTAATAACCAATCATTCTATTCACCAAAATTACAATAAGAAGAGCACAAATCTCTAAAATTAAACATTTTTGTAAATACTACTTCGTTACAGGACAATTACGTACAAATAAAATACCTACAAAGAGGTAGTCACAACTACTAGTTAACACCACAAGATGACACAACTACAGAAGCCTCAAGTCAACAGGAATCTTTATCCAAGTACACACTGGACGCCGAGTCAAACTCGGTATTTCCACCCAAGGCCACAAGCGCACACAGATATAGTCCCCCCTACCGAAAAGCGGCTATTGCGTGCAATAGCCCCATCTTCACTAAGACCCGGGGTTACCCGTGGTCTTGCAATAACCTGCAATCCAGGATTTTCCTTCTTAGTTCAATCCAGTGCTTTTAGCATAATTATTCCAAAAACAGAGGAGAGGTCTGAATTTATTCCAAATGGATTACAGACGTTGCATTTTAAATATCTGAAACTCGAAATAAAGATATCCCTGTTAATGCTTACTTGGATATGCTCAATCGCCAAAACTGGAAATATTTTCCGCCCCCCCCAAGTATATGTATTTACGCAGACGTACCAGAAGCGAGGTATCGCCTACACCGAGGACAAGCACAGATTTCCCAGCGCTCCTACCTGGTTTCCTTCCAAAGTTTCCATGATCAAGATGTAAGTTTCCCAGAACTGCAGGAGCTTCTCGTTCTTCTCAGCTGACCACCAGAAGAGGCTCGGCTCTAGCAGAAGAACACCCCAAGAGAAGGAAGGGGGGGCGGCTGCCTCCCGGCCGGGCTGGCGCCGCGCCCC
>NW_020799097.1:81909493-81953583 GCF_003259725.1 Athene cunicularia
GATTACAGAAGAAGTCGCGCGAGCTTTGTGGCGGTGGCGCCGGGGCTGGGGAGCAGGCGCCGGGGAAGCGCGGGGTTCTGGGGTGGCGGGGTGCCGCGCACACCCTCCCGCACGGCGCTGTGGCTCCGCACACGTGCTTCCCGCTGTCTCGGGTGCTAGGCAAGTCTGGCCCCCTGCGTGTTCTCGGGGACTGAGCGCAGGGGGCCCAGACCGAGCTATGCCAGGCGTCAGCGCTACATTTGAGGGGGTGAAGTTCCTTCACTGAGTGCCTTAGAAACTCTCTTTACGCTTCCCACGCGTCACAACGCAGGACCCAAGCAGCAGCAATAAGACAAAACGCTCGGGTTTTTTTCATCTGTCGTGCCTGTTGGCATCTATGCCGATAGAAGTTGTTGAAAAGAGTCCGTGTTGTCATCACAGCATCCCAGAAGTCTGCCCGAGTCCCCGCATCTGCCCCAGAAAGAGACTGGAGGCGTTCCTGGGCGCTGGCTCCGTGCTGGTGGCTTGACACAGGGGTGCAGGGCCGCTGGCACCCGAGAACGACTCCCGAGCAGTTTAATGTACTGGTGCAGCCAAAGCGTAACTAAGAAAAGTAAGCTGATTTCCAGTACGTGTAAGTTCACTCTACAAGATTACAATTCCCTTCAAAGAATTTAGGGATTGGCACATCAAAACTGGTGGCAAACCACTCTCCTAGAAGACAGGTCATAGGAAGAGACACGCTTGGAACCTGCTGTTTCCCCAAGAGCAATAGACAGCAAATTCCTCGTGCAGTAGCACGGGTACAACATGGTTTCCAATTGGTGTGGGAGTTACCCTGGCTAGGCTGCAGTTGCTTAAGTGTCTAATGAGGAAAAAAAGACTTCTTAAAAGTTTTCAGTGCTGACTCCCACTTGATCATTCTCTCCACAGCACGAGTACAGTCTCTCCTTTTCCTGGCTGTCCATTTTCCCCAAACTTTTTTTGAAATTTGTTATCTTTGAGAGTCTACTGATTGCAAAAGCCTCTTATTAGAAGTGGACATGTAGTGTGACTATATATGTGATATATTCTAGAAAAAGAAAGTGGAAAGGAATTATTTTAAACCCGCTAATTAACATGGTTTCCATATGCCTTACCACTCTGCATGTGTTCTGTTACATATACAGAATACAGAAAAAACCTCAAGAAAACTGTTCAAACTGATATATTTACTTAAATGTAAAATAAAACCTAATACCTTGTTTCACAGACACCAAAACATTTTTCAGAGGAATGAGTATATTGTGTGTGAGTAAATAGAATGCTTAGAGTTGAAATCTCCTTCATGCCATAATACATTTTGTTTTCTTTTCCATTGTTTAGTAATTGTTCCATTTCTTGCTTACAGCATGCAGCCTGATGAATTGTGGGTGTTTCTTTTATCAGGCTTGAAAAAGCGCCAAGCAGGGTATCCCTTCTTTATTACCATCTTACTCTTCCCTTCCAGGCACCTGTAAGACTTAACTAAATGAAGCGTTAAAGGTCTGCGCAGCAAGTAGTAATCAAAATGGAATAAAATACTAGGTGTTGTGCCATTTCTCCATTATTGTCTGAATTCTGCCCTGCCTTTATTTTTATCACAGTGGGGCGCCAAATCTAAAGTCTTATTACATCAAGTTAAACATCAGCATTTAAATTTGAACTGTTTCACTGCAGATCATCTTATCAGACAAGAAGAAGTGAGAGAGAAATTAAGTCCATGGAGGATCAGGCTTGGGAGCTTCTGAGGGGAACAAGATGTGGAAATCCAACAACAACAAAACCCCCCAAAAAACAGAAAGGTGGATATGGAATTAAGAGAGAAAAGGAGCAAGGTGCAGCATTTTGCAATTTTCAAGTGGCAAGAGCCACAGCATTCACACCCTCGCTCGTTAAGTGTCCTCATGCTAGTACCCTAAATTTGTGCCTTATAGCTCTACATTTCTAACATATACCCATACCTCACCAAAGACAGTGTCCTGTTCCATTTTCTTCACTTAACAAGCTTATCCCAACCTTTTCCTGCCTTCTTCCCAAGCAAACACTGCCTTCAGGGCCCCAGCCTGGCAGCTGCAGCCTCCTCTAGGCTCCCAAAGACCTTCCAGCCTAGGCCTACTGCACTGCACCAGCCTCAGCACTCAGAACATTCCACACCTGCCCCTTTCTCATATACTCCACACTCCTATTTAGAAGATAGTTTGTATTCCCTGACCCATCCCAGTTCGCTCCAACCTCAGCATATGGGCTAGATCAAAGGCCGAAATAGCTCTTTTTTTTTTTAAAGAGGACAGCCTGCGGCTGCTTGCTTTATTTCTGCCATCCTTCAATCAGATGAATCTGTTTTAGAAACGTGAGACTGAGAGGAATTACCTGAGACATCAAAATCAGTCCACCACAATAGCAGACAGCCCTGAAATAAATGGCCAGTCTGGATATGTCCTCTTCACAAGCCACACAATACACCTCAACTCCCTGTAACATGTAATGTAGGGCTTACTACACACTCCTCTCCCTAAATCAGAGTCTCTGTATTAGAGTAATACTATTACTGAGCCTATGGGAGGCTAGGACAGAGATGAGAAACACATATTTTTGCAGATTCTTATCTGAACTTTATAACAACGCCTTTGCTGATGGTTTGGGTTTCCAGCACATGATAACTAGCTGACCAAGTTGGGGCTGATTTTTACAACTTAGATACTTAATAGTAGTTTATAGGTTTTCATCAGGACCCATAATGCTACACCAATTTAGCAATACAAGAGGACTGAGTTTCCTTCCTCACACCCCTAGTTAAAAAATCAGTGCCTTTTTTACCTGCATACTCTTTTAGACAAATTAATACTTGTTTTGATGTAAATATTTTCCCCTGTGATCAAACAATCGGGCAGTTCTGTACTAGGAACAATCCGTGGATGATCATTCCAGTGGTTGGTTGTATTGGAAAAGGATCATGGACAAAACTACAGTATAAACTGCAGTCAATTATTTATAAGTCTTGGAAATCCCCACTTAGAATTTTGGAAGGATGCGTCATGTCATTGCCGTAAAGCCACTGCTGAACTGAGGCACCACATTAGATTATTAGAGCCCAGGCCAAGTACCAGAAAGTTTTGTGTTGATGGTGGATCACACAAAATATCTTTCTTCTTATGAAAACTCTCATAGTCCCATACTATTACCTGCAGATTTACAGGTAATTCTGCACAGTTCATAAGGAGGACAGCTTAGCTGACCCCACAGCATGATCTTCTTTCCTTGCTCGAGTCCATGGGAGCATGTCTGCATAGTGTAAGATCTCTAGGAGGGGCAGGTACAGGCCCTTTCTCTCCTCTCCCACTGCATGCAGGAGAAGTAGATGGAAGATTTCTGAAAAAGAGTAATGAAGAAAATTTCTCACCACATGCCTATCCCACAATAAAATGGGAGAATGAAATGAAGAGCACAGATGCACTCCATACAATAAATCTTACCAGAAAATTAGGTATAGTTGCATCCTCTTCTAGATTTCCTCAGTGCTGTTGTGCCAAAAAAAAAAAAAAACAAAAAAACAAAAAAAAACCAAAACCAAACCACCAAACAAAAAAAACCCAAACGGCAGTGCACATAGCTTGTACATGAATCTCACTCCAAGACAGCACTTGCAGTGAAGAGAATAGATGGGAGAAGGGTACCAGATACTATGGTAAAGGTTTGTACCCAAGTACAGACATATGTAATCTGGACAAGGTGGGTGGAAGTGGAGGACTAGAAAGGGGCTATTACTAAGAAACTTTTGCTCCCTGCCAGGGGATAAGGAAAAAGAGAGTTACAAGAAGTGAGAAAGGGAAAGCAGAAAGTCATTTCATTTTAGTCAGCTTGAAGTTCTTGAACCTCCTTGCTAAAAGGGATAGAGGCAGAAGTGTTTAAACTGGAAGAGGAAATAATTGATACACAGCCAGAAAAGCTGGTGACAATTCCACAAGGTGGCTGTGCTGTTATCACCTGATCCTCTCATACTAATTCCATTTGCCACTCCCCCCGCCCCCATCCATTGCTTTTAAACCTTCCTTCCAGCTATTTCACATCAAAATGCAAGCATATCTTAAGCTTTAACATTTTTTTAAAAGATTTAGCTTGTCCCTTCACCTTTTGCCTTCTCTCCCTACTCCCTTTCATGGCTGAACTTACTACCCACTTACAGTGAGCCTGGAGTTTGTTCTCTCCGGTTCCATTTCAGTGTTAATTTCAACACTTGCATCCCAGTCTGATGCTTATATCCCAATCGAAGTAACAGTATGTCTACTGTTATTATCGTATGCCAGCTATCACTGACCACAAGCTACCTGTTGAGTAGCTGGCCCCATGTTTCTATTCCCAGACTATTGTGAAAGACAAGCAAACCTTGTGAATTCTGTCTGCAGAATTTCTCCCAAACAAGCCCATTCCTATCTACCCACATACTTAAAATTACTATCTGGGCTGTCATCGTAACGCATTCTCATCCCCTTCCCTGGCTTAACAAAAGCAATCTTACTCTAATTAGATCTTGCTGTTGCGAAGATCTGTTTCTTAGCCTGCTGTTTTGACCTCGCCACCTCTCCCTTTATGTCCCTCTGCTGGCTCCCTCTTCTGTGTTAGATCAAACATGTGCTGCTTCTTTTCCCTTTTCCTTTCCAGACCCATTAGCCTGTCCTTCCCCATCCTCTTATCTAATACCAGAACGTTGACTTGCACACTGACCTACCCATGCTGCCAGTCTTAATTGTCCATATACTAGACTTTCAAGTAAGACTTCATATTTCATGCTTTTTCTTGTGCTAACTCCCACCTCATTTTCCTCTTCCCTTTGTTGGAACAGTGACACAAATTTTAGACAGCACATGGTTTATGACCTTCTGTGGTTTACGGACTTCTATGTGGCCTGATAAGTTGATCCCCTGTCTGGGTGTATCTTGTCATCTGTTCGGGCTGCATATTTCCTCCTTGGTGACAATCAGTGCAGTACTTTCGATAGAGAATAAGGATAACACTAATTGTCATATTTAAACAAATAAACAAAAAATAAACAAAATCAGAAACTGGCAATGTGTCAAGCCATGGGGAAGGAAAGAAAAGTAGCTTAAGTTTTGCAACTGAGTTTTTAGGAGGACAATAACACAATTGTCAAGGTGGCTCACAGAGATGTGCTATGAGAGCTGAAGTTTTTGTAGACTTTCATATACCCATACTTCCTCACATACATTCAGACTTGTTCAGACATTGAAACTCATGAAAAGTTAGTTCAGATCCAGGTCTAGCTCCAAGTTTTTCAACCAGACCCATCTTTGAAGGACTAAGAGAAACATGAGAGTGAAGCCTTCATAATCTCTGCAGAACAAAAGATGGTGCTGTTGTCACTGATATGTGCCTTCCTGTTTTGGTTTTGGTTTTGGTTTTTTTTGTTTGGTTGGTTGTTTTTTTTTTTCCTGGTGAAAACAAGCAATAATGGAGAAAAAGAGAGGAAAGTAAGAGGAAAGGTATAGGAAAAAAGGTAACTGACATTTCCCAGAATTTTACTGGAGAAATTTAGAAACTCAAAGAGAAGAATGATTACTGCACAGAAAACAAAAGGACTGTCTAAAAGAGAGCCCAGATCTGGAATTTTCGAGAGGTGTTAATACAGAGGGAAGTGTAAAAGCCATTAGAAGAAGCAGAGAGGCAGCACAGAGGTATGCTGGATGCACTCTTCCCCATTTCACTGAAGATACTACAGGTTTAGGAAGATGCTAGATAGGTCAGTTCCCCATTGACTACCTAAGGAGCTATTATCGATCATTAACACCTGGGAAAATCAGGCTCAGTGTGTCTCAAACCAGGCACTGGAAAACAGAGACATCAAAAACCAGTGGGAATTTTCAAAAAATCACTTTAAATAATCAAGTGGGAAGAAGGAAGAATCAGGCAGGCAGGCAATGACAGGAGCCATGACTGCACAACAGGTCCTCTCACACTGAAACATGGACTGCACACTTTTGGCATTATCAGGGCTGCACTACATGGCTTCCTTTCTTTATCTGCACAGGAAAAAAACAGTAAAGTGTCTTTAGGGCGGTGCTGTGGGATTACCCACATCTAAGTAAGACATTCCAGCCTGAAATTCGTTGACTGTGCAGGACAGCTACATTCACCAGAAGCACTCTGATAGACCTGGTCTTTTTAGGATGTTTGCTTTAAAAATGAAGCTAGAGTTCTACTGTTGGAACACTGTAAGAATCCTTTGTTCAGAAACAGCATTTAAAAGCAGCTGATGAAAAGCAGTCGTGTCCAATTAAACATTCCTAATGATGGGAATTTGCAAATCCATACTATGCAGTTTGTCGCTGTGAGCTATAGAGAGGAAGTTAAACTGGTAAATCTCTAGTTAGACTGAGTGCAGTGGAATGGTCAGGAAAAGATGAAATAGGAAAAATAATTAGATATAATCCTTTGTCATCTGTCTTTATTTTACTAGCCTACTTGACAGGACACTATTGAAATCTGCAGTCTTTTTTTATCTGCTTCATGTAGCTGAAGAGCATTTGCTGTACAGACTAGAATTAAAATGCTTCCCAGTAACAGTCGGCTTTCCCATTTGTTGACCCCATTTGCTTTCCTTATTTAAAAAAAAAAAAAAAATTAGGACTTTCCATTCAGCTGTAGGCTGTACCATTAATTTCTGACCTCTTCCCCCTCGCTAGGACTCAGAGCCAGGTGGTAAGGCTTATATATCATAGATTTTACCATTGGTCTACAGGGGAGCAAAAGGGCTGTTAAAATGTATGTAATCCATGCTTCTCCAGCTTTCAGCCTGAAATGCACATATAGATCTGGAAGAAATGTGACAATTGAGAGAATGTCCATATGGTATCACAGTTTTTCCATAACAGCTTTTGTCTACAGGTCTTCATCTAGCAAGTCATGTGTAAACACGAGCTTATCTTTGAGCACATGCCTGGGTATTTTGCTGCCTCTGGATTTTAGTGTACAGGGGATTCTATTGATAATGAACCAGATAAGAGGATCTACTGTAGTGGGGAAAACACTCAGTAGCTTCCGCATGAAAATATACCAGCTGCAACCCTGGGAGTCTTTCTAAAGCCCTGGTGTTATTACTGGGAGTAATACTGCAGGAAGGCAGATTAAAAAAAAATCTCAAATATAACCACAAGGACCCATCCAGTTCTCACTTACTTCCATGGCAATAGATCAAAATGCCATTTTATTTTGGGGAAGGAGTAAAGAAGGAAGGAAGAGAGGCCAGGAGGCAGGGAGGAAGCTCTCACTTCATTTCCAGCTCCTAGGTATTTTTCTTTTCAAATGTGAAGGTTTGCAACTCACTGTCTTTTCAGAATGCCGGGTATGAGGAACTTTGTAGCTCCTCAGCTTCAGAAAATACACCACAGGTGAGTAGCTTTTCAGGGATGAGCTAAAGTTAATCTGCTGTCCATTCTGGGAGCATAGAGATAGTCCACTAGGTACAGAGAAGTTATCTTCAGTTTTCAGATCAGTGGAGGAATTGGACAGGCACTGACCAACTTGAGAGCAAGGTTATTTATTTCCTCAGTGGGAAGTCATGAGAAAGGCCCAAACCACTTCTGCCTTCCAGCTCTCACAGTCTTTTACATCAGTGTAAAGAAAGGGAAAACAGGTTACAAATATTCTCCTTTATCTTCCATAGTAGTTTAGGTTATGCTGGTTTAACTAACCTCACAAGGAAAAAAATGGAGTCAGTTGTGTCAAGGTGTAATTTTCACATTTTGACTTGTGCATTTGACTTCAAAGAATTTCTTCCAAGTTTATTTTGAATTTCCCATACTAAAATTAAAGACACAGAACAGCTCATCTGTTTAGTTGAGAACAGCAGCTTTGAAAGCATTAGGCAAGAAGAAGCTCTGGTGTTTTGAAAACAGCTCCTAATGCTGTTGTCTTTAATGGGGATGGCTAATCTTCCATGTTTTCTCATATTCCCAGTGATTCTCTCCAAGTGGAAGCCTGCCAGTTATTCTGCAAAACTCCTGACTCATTCCAACATCATTTAGGGCCTTCTTAATTGATTGCAGGATATCTTCAAAGTCAGAGGAGGGCTCTTGTTTGATGCCGTAAAAGGTTTTTCAAGAGGTTACAATCTCTTTGGGTTTTGTAGTGTACTTTAGAGGTAGTGGGATCAAAGGACAAACCCACAGATCAGCTCATTTTTAGAAATGCCTCACTTTTACAATTTCATTATAGAGGCAGTGGGTGTTTCTTTTAAAGCATTTTCCAATTAGAAATTAATTAATTACATTGGCCTTTCAGGTCTACCTTCGTTTCTCTTCCTGCTGTCCATACAGGAATAGTAAAAAAAGAGGCATTTATCATATTGTCACAACATTTCTTTTTTGCTTCATCCCTTAAATCTCAATCTCGTAAAAAATGATAATAGTAGTCTTTTACACATTTATGAGGTCTTCCATTAAAGTCCATTCAAAGCATTTTATAGACAATAATGTATGAAGCCTCAAAGCATACTGCCGAGGTATTCATTAACCCATTTTTACACTCAGGAAAAAGTGCCACAATAATCACACAACTTGAAGGCCACAATAACTAGTTATCAGGTTTGAGGCAATAGAAGCACTTTAATGGAACCCATCATTCAGAAGCTGAATCATTTTCTGTAAGTATGACTCTCCTCTAGTAGCTGCCCAAAAATGGAGGCATCCAAAATAGCTCTCCATCTTTGAGAATCCTGACATTAAGGTGTTTTCTTCGACCTCCATCTCCTGTCACTGCATCTAATTAGTTCTCTTTTTTTTTATTCAGTGTTGCATAATTCTTGAAACTTCCCACTGTAGAGGATAACACTATATTGGAAAATAAGTGCTTTCTTTAAAAAAAAAAAAAAAAAGGCATTTTCTAGAAGCGTTTGACCTTAGCCTAGACGCCTTCTGGTTTCCATTGAAATTACTGTATATATGAATGCTGAGCAAAGCTGTTTCTTTGGAAATCTTGCAATCTTTTTCATGGGAAACTGGTTTTATAATACATGCTCATATTGGAGTTACATTTGGGTAAGCCCACTCTAAGAGATCTCTGACCATCTGTGCTTTAAAATAAATGGTGTTTACAGATCATGGTGCAGATTTTTCCTCACGACAACATTTGGGAAACAAAAGCCAGTAAGAAAACTCCCAACTTTTGATTAGCTCTGCAAGGAAGTTCTCAGACAAACTATCTTAAAAGCCTGTTCTAGATTCAGCATCATTACCAGGCCAAAATGCTTGTTCCTTCTTTTCCTTTCTGATGAGATCTTCTCACATAACAAAAAGGTCGTAAACGTCCATGTTGATACATAGTTTTTGACACTAAATGCACAAATGCTAACTAGTTCCATATTCAGGACTGTGAGGCATCCTAAAATGTCTGCTACTAAGAAGAACAAGTCTGAAAATAGCATTGAGGTGTGTGCATGTTTGACTTCGTGTGTGGAAGGGGAATTCAGCATTTCTCATCTCTTGATAATTCTATGTAAATATACTCAGTACATATTATATAAATACTTTCCCCACCTAAACAGCATTGAGGCAGATTCATCCTGGACTCTGAAGAAAAGAAACTTTTGTGTATCTTCTAATTTGTGGATCTCTGTTCATAAAATGTTGCAAGAGATACTTGGTTACTCATGACTTATGATATCAAGGCCAAGCCAAAATTCTGTTCGTGCCAGTATGGAGTAATACCCAGTTAAGAAAGAGTCAGTTAGAGACAGGAAACCACCTACTTTTTTTCAGTAAAATGTTCTTTCACTTTAGAAAGAAAAATAACCAAAAATGAACGGGTTTATGCTCACAAAAACTAATTAAACCTTCCCCTTCTCTTAAATAATACCCTCATATATGGCAATAAATTTGGTAAGATATGACATTTCAGTAAGGATTAGCGAAACTTTATCATTCAGAACTCCATAAGTGATAAAATATACCGGAGAGATGAGGGAAGGGGAGAAGATTAAAATAAGTAACCATGTTAAA
Organism: Athene cunicularia; assembly: GCF_003259725.1. NCBI lineage: Eukaryota > Metazoa > Chordata > Aves > Strigiformes > Strigidae > Athene > Athene cunicularia. Next base: position 81,919,504 of record NW_020799097.1, read on the forward strand.
AAAGAGCCCGACTTTTAACTCCTGCAGTAACAAAGGAAACCCAGCAGATGGTGGAAGGAGACCACAGTGCTGAAGAGGTTCGCTTGTCATTTTTTTGCAGTTACGGATATTAGCCCTTAAAGGAAGTTACTGTCTTGTAATTCATAATGCAATCTAAGTGTTTAAAACAAACATAGGATCAGAATTGTTTCGACTATGCATTTTGTGTCCAGAAATTTACGTGAGATCCTGTAAGACTGATTTTAACTAACATGGCAAATGCATTCTTTTTAACTGTGGAGCTGAGGCTTTGTTTTAAAGCCAATTCACATCAATGACAGTAAAAAATTACTTAAGGAATAAAAATACTGGTGGCTGCTCTTATTTTGTGTCTAATTACAGGGAAGGGAGTGTATTTTATTTGTCTTTCTCTTTTGTGTGTGTGTGTGTTTTTGTTTTGCAAGCATTTTGATTTATTGTTCAGCTGGTAGCTGGAGATAATATCTGCATTACCCAAAGATGTAACAAAGAGAAAAAGACATTACACTTTTCAGCCCATATTTGCTCTCCGAGTGACAAGACCCTGCAGAGCTCCCTAACTGCAGCAGCTTCCTGTCGTGAGTGCTAGCAAAGACCTGGAATCCAGCAATATGTCTGCTGTAATCTTAAGAAATGTACAAATGACGGCTGACATCTTGTTTTAGCTGGTTCATTCTTTCAATATTCTCTCTCTCTTTAACTTCTGTGTCTGGCTTATTCCATATCACGACAGACATAAGCACCTGAGAGGTGATCCAGATCAAAGGCACCCCGATTTTTCTCTGTAACGGATCAGCATAAAAACCAGTATCAGTGTTACTGCTTTTGGTGGCACTTTCAGTAATTAGAATGATCTTCAGAAAAACCAAGACAGAAATGCTAGCAGTGGGGAGCCCCTCTTTGCAGTGCTCTGCAGAAGCACTGGATGACAGGAGGTAGGTCTGAAGTGTCATTATGACACACCTCTTCTTACTCATTGTTTTGGCACCTGAATCTCCTGTCCCACAAGCACCCCAAGCACTCCTTGGCCTTAGCAGAAGGCCCATAAAAATACATTCTCCAAATAGTTTTCAAACAGCTAGGCTTGTTTTATTACAGCAGGCTGAAAATAAAAATGATGGGAGCTTAGGCCCTTTTTTGGTTAGTGGATGTCCTATCATTTTGCTGTTTGGGGCTTGTATCTTCAGCTGAGTGACTCTTTAAGTGCGTTTATTTCGGTTGGTAGTTTTTGCAGACTTGGTGGCCATAGCCAGTGGACACCCACTGTTCAAGCTTGAAAAGCTTGCCATGAGCACACCATCTTTTCCAGGCTTCAGAGATGGAGTGTTTGCTTATTGCTGCCCTCAGTGCAGTTCCCCAAAAGGATATATTTCTAAGGTGCACTTCCGAGGTCTTCCAGGGTCACCAGGTATGTTGTTCCTCCTGCCCTATGCAGCAGGCAGGGAAGCCTGACCAGCCACACCCGTGATCCCTGGTGTACTGGGGCCCTGCTGCTCCCAGCCTCCTCTCTGCCTCCCACCCAGCCTGCCAGCTGCCTGCTCCCTGAAGCTCACAGCGTTGCAGTGCTGGGGGTTTATTCCTTTCTCTGCACCCCCTGTGCTTCTCATCCAATGCTTGCTAAGGTGACATGATCCTCTGCCTAAGTATCCAAGTCCATGACAAGTCCCAGTTGGGTGCTTCAGTTTTGTAGCTTGGGTCACATTTGAGACCACAGCATTAAACATGAATAGCACAATCTGCATGAACCTTTAAGGTACCATTGTACTCGCTCAACATCTGTCTCATTTTATAGACAATGTACTGCTTTTTTTTTTTCTTTTTTCTGTTCACTTATTTTGGGAGCAAGGCTATTTTTCTCTGCATCTGAAGGGGCTGTTCTTTCACGCCAGAGTACTGTACTGCCTCGTACATACACCTGGAAGTGGGCTTGATGTTGGAGTTGGTGTATCACTCACTCGTGATCACAGATGACTGCATTCTGTTTGAGTTCTTCAGCAATGTGTTTTCTGGGGTATTGCATCTGTTCCCACAGTCACTGCTCTTTTTCTTCTGCTTCAATCCATGCCCTGTCAATCAGGTCTGTAGAGTGCATAATTCACTGCTATCTCCGTGTCTTCTGTGCACAGCAGGTTAATGTATTTGAGGTTTCATGGAAATATGTGTTTACAAATGCTATATTACATAAGCAAGAACTTATATGCTCAAGAAAATAGTTTGCATCCCAGAACATGATTTTGTCCAGAGGAAATAATCTGATAGGAATACTTTCTCCTGCTGATAGTTCTGGGACGTCTTTATTTCATCACTCACGGGAGGCTTTGGCTTTCACATGTTTCTTCTGTTTGTCTGTGATTTCTTTCATTGTTGCTAGTCACAATAATGATGCCACTGCTCAAGGCACAAGAAGATGGAAGCAGATTGAGCCGGGCTTTCTGTGAGATGGTTTCTCCATTAAAGAATGGAGATGCTACGTATTTTCTTCATGTCTTTGGCATTAATAAAATTTCAGGTATTTCAGTGATGATTGGGCTTTGCCATTTGGTGGTGATGCTGTGGTGATGATGGAGGTGAGTGAATTTGAGGATGGACTGCAAGGTCTGTGTTCCCACCGCATGGGATATTCTGCCCAATGCAGTACTTCATTGCTTTAAACTCATTCACTGACCAAAAGTCTGAGTAGCAGCCCAAATAGCTGGATTTGGGGTGGGGAGGTGCATTCCTGTTCTCCCCATGGATGGTGGGAAGATCAGTGTTTCCACTTCTTCTTTGCTGGTTGGCCTATACATGCCACAACAGACCATCAGATGTTGGCTAGCCTCTGTCATACTTGGCCAAGACAGAGTATTACTGGCTTCCGCTGCACAGACCACAGCTCCAGAGAAGAGCTGGGCAATTTTCAAAGAAAGTGTCCATTCCCCACAATCTGGGTATTGTGATTTCCTGTATATTCAACCCGTCTCAGTAGATCCAGTACTCCTGAAAATGGGTAGATTTTCCCCTGCTTTCTGGCCTTTCCAATAGAAATAATAGAGGTCACACAAGATTTCATCTTGGGTTTCTTCCAAATCCTTTAAGTGGTGAACTTGACTTGACTGAGGCTTTCTGTGTCTTTACATTGTTTCTGTCAAATTCACATTCAGCTGACATATTTTTGGACTGTGTACAGTGCAGCTATAACCATGTCAGCCTTTTTCTTCATTTTGGATACCTAAAACAGATGAATGCTTCACAGGCATGTGCTGAAGATGATGCAGAGCTGCCAGCAGCAAACTAAAATGCTTGACAATAGTTTATGATCATTCTCTGCTCAGGTGGTTTCCTTCTCATGGTTACACTGACTTGTAGATATTATTGAATTGTAGTCCTTCCACTTGTAGATATTATTGAAAGATTTCATTTTTCTGTTTGGCTGTGTCTGTTCTGATGGAGATACTAAAATCGAACTACAGTTTAGTGAGTGCAATGTGTCTTTTTCTAAGGGCTAGCAATGTTATATGTTATATATCTGCCTCTTTATTAAAGGTGAGATAATTAAGTGTTCTTTTACACATGTGATAGCTGCATCCTGTGATGATACCAGTTGTTCATCTTGCATCTTTATTCACGAGCTATATCAATGACTTGCACATATGTGAAAACTGTGGAAGAAAAGTTGCCAGATAGGTTACAAATCCCAACAGACTCTGGATGGAATCTGTGCATCTGAGAGTAGGAAGCTTCTGTATTGCTCTAGAGTGCTGAGGTCGGTCTTGGCCCTTGGGAGATCAACAGATGTCTCATACAGGGTAGTGCAAACAATCCTAACACCATTATGGTTTTATTCAGCTCTAGATCTATTCCCTGACTCTTTCTAACTGACAGATGAAGATGGGATCATGATGTATCACAGCTTCTGCCACATGATCTCTGCCTCCATCACCAGAACATCAGCAGCCATTACACTGATCCCTCAGAGTCCTTTTAATACATCTTGCTGACAGCGCTGATGCTCTCCCACCTCACATCTGATCCCAGTGGTGCTCTCAACCATTTGCATCTGTGCTTTTCCTAGATGTGGTGAGGTAGTTTCTTTCCTTATCCAACAGTTCTTGTCAATACCCCATGTACCATGTTTGTTCTCACCAAGCTGCGTATTTCCTCACTTGTAGCCATTCAGTTGAACACTCTTTTAGTGCTTGTTGAAGTTACTTCACTGCTTCTGTGACTTGTGGTGGCCCCTGACATTAGTTAAAGATGTCTTCCTTTTCTGTTCCCTCTACTGCTCCAATTATTATTTCCTTTTATGCTGTAGTCACTCCTGGAGGCACCAGTTGTAAAGATGGAAATAGATGAAGGCAATTATATGCCTGGAAGACATCCTCCCCTTCAAACACTTCTTGATATGCCTCCTAACAGCTTCATTGCAGGGAAGCAAGTGAATATTGCCAGCTCAGCACCTACAGTATTTTTTTAAATTTGTTCTGCTTGCATTGCCTGCATGAGTTGTTTGCTTTGAACTTAGAGCTCTTGTGTGGTGACGAATTCACTGGGTGCAGCTGAAAGCAGAGGATTTGGTGTTGCCAGCATCACTGATTTGACTTGTAATTTACTCTGCCTAATGGCATGGGGTCATTGCATTGCTTTATTTCAGCTTTGCATAGTTATAATTCCTTTCCCTCCTTGGCATAGCTCTAAGGAAGCCTTTGCAATCTAACACATTTTGTATGTCCTACCGTCTCCCTAGCATTCATTCTCCTAACTAAGTGCTGCTGCTGTCTCTTGGCACATAGCTCAGAGTTTTCTTTTTGCCCTTTTGCTCCATATTAACGTCATCATTGTGCAAATTTTCCTATCCTGTGCACATTTTTCTCACAGCACTAAAGGTCTTCCCTGATGTTCTCTGTTTCATATTTATGCATTTGATTTTGATATTATTTTATGCTTCTCAGTTCTAACTTCTGAGCTAATTGTGTCCACCCCACCTATGCTCCCCTTTTGGCTGGGTGCTTTTACAGGAGCTTTAGACACTCCTGTATTTTACTAGCAGTAAGGACAGCTTTTCTTTCAGCAGTCTTGTTGCACTTTTTTTCCCACTTATGAATCTACCACTAATTACTTCAGGTTTTAAGATTGCATACTCGCATGAGTCAGACATTTTCTGCACAGTTTGGCAGTATACCAATCTATTGTTTCTCCAGCTTCTTGATTACACAACTGTGGGGCAGATACCTTCTCTATGTGTCATTTTTCTGAGGACTGGAAATGCTTCTGAGACATTTCTAGGATTTTGCATGGGGTTCTTCCAGTCTTCAGTTGGTATACATCCAGATGCTGCAGAAACACGTGGGAGCCATCACTCTGTACAGCTAGAAGCATGAATGGGCTTAATTTGCTTCCTGTTTACCCAGCCCCATGGCAATGGGTTATATTTCCCATGAGACTTTAAGGAATGGCTACAGAGCTGTTGCTGATACTTCCTCTTTCATTTTCTGCAGCTTTGGGACAGGAACCTGTATGAACCCATGATGTCTTCTCTGTACTTCTGTGTTTTAGGGAAGTGTAGGGTCAACACTTTTTTCCCAGTCTTCATAGCTGCCTATAACACATGCCTGCCTAATCTCTTTTGCCACCATATCCAGTGTCCATACTGGCACTGAATATGAACTTGACACAGAGAACCAGGGAGCCAATGCTTGTTGCTGGTGCCTATCTTATTCCGTTTCCCTCCCCTTCTGGGAGTGCTACAGCAGTAAGGAGCTCCCCTGATTTCAAGCAGAGCTACCTCCTCTTCTGGAACAGCCCATCCCAAAAGGAAATTGCCAGCTCTTCCTTTGTGGCCTTGCAGGCTCTAAACAGTCAACCAGGGGAGGACTGCTGTAATGGAGACTGTGGATTTTGTACAGGAGTCAAAGCAAGAGACAGCTGTGCAGTCTGAAAGATGATCAGAAGATAAATGGCAAAGGCTGACTTTCTGAAACCATTCTAATGCCAATTAGAAGTCTGAAATCTTCCTGGCTTGCCCTGCCCCAGAAATTCAGATCAAATCATGTACTGAGTTGTTCCCATAAAAGGAACTGGAAATTCAATGGGACGGATTGTCAGCTACAATAAGTCCACTGACTCCAGGGGAACTACTCCACTCTGTCATCAGAGAACCTGGCCCCATGACCATGAGCTGCAGATTTTCCACATGGTTGTTTCCTTGGGAATTGCATCATTGCCCTGCACTACAAGGAGAGTCCAAGGTCCCAGTGTAGGAGGATTTTTAAGGAAGCAAAGCAAGAGATCCAAAAAAAGCTCAAGTTCATGTTATGCCTTCATAGTACCACCTGGTTTAGTAGACTTGTGGGTCAATATCTTCCCACATCCTCAGGTGCCACGTGATTGGTGCCAGACCTCAGTGCTAAGTCTTTCACTCACATCAGAAACGGGGCAAGTCAGAGACCCACAGAGCAGCTGTGCTATGGCTTTGCTTCTAGCCAATCCCACACCATCCATGATGCAAGGATCAGGTACAGACAAAGAATGCCTTAAAAGCATTAGTTCTCTTTACTGCTGTCTTCTAACCTGCTGTTTATTAATATAGAAAGGAATATCTTGTATCACAGTCTTACAGTGAGAACCCAAATCATAAAATATGTAGGATTTCTAGGATGAGCAAAGTGAAGGGAAAGGAGTTTTGGAAATTCTGCCTGAAATTCCAAAAGCATGACATTCGCCTCTAGGCAGAGAGCCTGCAGACAGTTCTGTGCACCAATTAATAGGTGTTAAGTCACCCATTCAGCCTCATGTGGGCTGTTCCATCAGTGAGATTCAGCTAAAAATCACAGTTAGGAAGAAGAATTTCAGTGCTGCTATGAAGAATGACCATTACGTAACATACCTCTCCTTGCAAAGGCATGAATTAAACGATTTAGTAGTTCTTTCCCATTACTGACTACTGTGATCTTATATGCTGTATATCATATTAACAAAATAAGAGCTTTGGTGTGATCCCTTCCTGTCCTCTGCTGTCACCCTGAACTTTTTATGTGAGGACTGAAAATCTAAACTATTAGTTTTAAAACTGTCAGGACAGCAGAGGAAAAAACTCTTAAAAATGAGCTACTAATTATTAATGTGAATACTTTTCACATCCATCTTCTACTAACTATCTCAATGGAATGATTCAGATGAACATTGCACAGTGAGAAGATCCATTTGTCATACTTCTTTAATTTTTTATCCATTTGTAAAGCATCCCAAAACCCAGCCAGCAATAAAACAGCAAAGAAATTGCCCAAGGCATCCTCTTAAAGAAGCAGTATGGGCTGGGTTCTGTTCTGCCACAGATTAGTCTAAATCAGTAGTTATTCCATGATGTCAGTGAAACTGAACTGCCGAAATGCAGAGGCGAATCTGGCCCCATGATCTAATTCTGTGATGAAATTGCTAGTGTAAATAATGACTGTTGCTGTTCAGCTCTTCCCCCCCACTCCCCAAAGTGCTTTGATGAATAATGAATTTTATGAATAAACTTTAATGAATGACTGAATAGAGTTTAATGGCCAAATAAATAAGACTGTAAGTTAGAACACTTCCCTTCACACTTTCCTCTCCTCCTGTAGCCCCTCTGCCTTACTTTGCTTCCTTGAACCAGAGAATTGCCCCTTTAAATTGCCCGTCAATCACACATACAATTACCACATCCTGGCAGAGATAATCAAACTGCAAAAGTGGCCAGTTTATAGTTCCAGGAAAGACATTCCATATTTGTTTTAAACATCTAACTTATGTGCCAGAATGCAAGTGCTGAAACAGAACAAACCTTTAAGTATTTACTCCTTCCTTTCCCTCCCCACCCCAAGTTTAAAATCCATTCATTTCAATCAAGTCATTCAGAGGAAGGCTGTAAAATGAGTGACATAATTAGCCACTTAATATAGTGCATATGGAATTTTAAATCCAGCTGAAAATCAGAGACACTTTTCTAAAGCTGTTCACTGGCAAAAAAAAATAGTGGTACTTGAAGACAGCCAGTGCTTTTCATTTTAGGGCTACTTTTTTGTTTGGGTTCCCTAGTACTCTAAGCATTAGCAAACACACTTTCTTTACTTCCATCAGAAGGGGGTAAATAGACCATTACAGGTGGGAGAAGTCAGGAAGACAGTGAGATTAAGGACCCAGTTTTGCCAGGTTACAATGCAATCACGAAGAACAAAGTGACTGCTCCTCTTACGGAATACTATGGGAACCAGTTTGGGGACACTTTTCTGAAATGTCTTCCAAGTGGCTTAAGCACAACATTTAAAAATAGAGGCACCTCCAATCAGTCCATACTTCTGAAAATTCTCAGTCATGCACCCAAAGCCATATGAATAACATGTATCTGATCCAGCAACAGTTTTAACCAAATGCCTTCTGACCAAAGCAATGGGATTGTGTGGGCACAGCTTAAGAATTAGTCAAAATAAACAAATAAAACACCCCTTACAGAAGAGCTTGAAGGCAACTGGGCAGTTTGCTATCTGATGAACTTCACTGTCTCTGTAACCAGTCCACCCTGTTCAATCCTGGCCGCCCATTTCTGTCCTGCTTGTATTGACATATACTGCAGGCTTTTAACTATGTTACTGAGGCAGGTAACACTAAAAGATGACCCATTAGGCAGCTAGATTAAACAAGAGACACTAAACAGCAGATAATAACCAAAGAGTAGGGAATGGGAACAAGTCAACATGACTCAGGGGGTTAGAAAGATGTTCCAAAATGTAATCTCAGTGTTCATTTCGTTCAGTAAATACACAGTCAACCCCCATTTGCACAAGCCTTGATCACATGAAGTAATCATTTCTGAGGAAGAAAGCCACATTCCACCAGTGTGGATTTTGTGTAACAAAATACTCTCCCCAACACATGCTTCTCCCAGGTTTCAGGAGCGATTTCATTTACCTGCATTACTTTCACTGCCCACTGATTGCTCTCAGATCCATATGCCCATACCACAGGGAATGCAGCAGGAAGTGCAATGGTTGTGCTATGAAAAAAAGAAAAGGCCCAAGAAAACACTGGAAACAGAGGGAAAGGTTAAAAAAGCATGTGTCTAAAGTGTTGAAATCCCCTGGCATTGATCTACACCCCAAATTACCTCAATTGTACTCTCTTCTTTCTTTTTTTTTCTTCTCTTTTTGTGAAAACCAAAACAGCCATATTAAAAATATACTTATAGATATAAATCTTTATTAGTTCTGTTATTTTGTTTGTTTGTTTGTTTTTTGTTTTTTTTTTTCCCCAAGGATTGAACTGAACTTTGTAAACCTGATTTGCTCTCTATACTTCGGGTCACGTGTGGGAGTTATTTACTTATTTTGTTCTGAGAGAGGGATTGAGGAGGAACTTCCTGATCCAGATGAATGGAAACCTTTGAGGGTTCCCTCATACCACATCATGTCAATCCCATGCACTTTACTAGTTGTGTAACTCCAGTCACTGCAACATTATTCTCAGCCTAATCTGGCATACCTCCTGCTCAACAAAGCAGCAGAAAGTCTTTATGGAGATCTGCAGCATCTAAACTCTAAAAGGTCATGGGGTCATTTTCCTGAAGAGTTGTCCGAGTCGAACAGATGGAGCGCAAAGTCTTGTTTCACTACTGGCACACACAAGATGGAAGATATGCACCAAAGTTTTGGCTTTTTCTTCCATGTCCCATAGGCAGTATGAATCTACAGCGTTGTTGGCTCTCTGGGGGAGGTACAGGCCTTGTAACACCACTGAAGCCCCTGTCCAGAACACTAGGGCAGGAGCTTAGGCCAGCAGTTAAGAGTCACGTGCCAATTTTTCACTTTGATTGCTACACAGGATTGATTGGGAAAGAGAAGGGAACAGTCCAGTTTTTCCAGTATTCCTGCTCTCAGCCTCTTGGGGACTTGGTGCTGAGGCAAGAGCCACTGCTCTGATACTTTGTGTAACTGGCCCCATGCCTGACACCCTGTTAACCTCTGGAGCTCCACAGCCTCTCACCTTGCAGCTTTACAGTACAGTCCTCAGCTGTTAAGCATCAGACCTCAGAGTGAAATGCAAACATTTTATTTTCAGGTGTTTATAAAGGTACCATCACAAAATCCCTGGCCTCATATAATAATCAATAAAATACACCAGCAAAGGCCTGCAGACAGTTAAGTTGTCTCACTACAAAGTTAAATTGTACAAGACCTCCAAAATCATCCTTTCCAGCCTGAGCCAACACAGAGCCTGGCATTGCTCTCTGACAGTCAGCATATTTGGAAGCAAATGAGGGACCCAACACTGATGCCTGACAGTCTTTGAAGTATAATATTACAAAGACTTATAAAAATGCATCCTAGAGTGTCTTCCTTCCATGCACCACTTATTTTCTCCTTTAATTATTTGATGTTTTTAACTGCAGGAAACACCCCCTGCCCTTGGAACAAGAGCAACTGTGTCACAGCGATCATGGTCCCTTTAAAGTTCATGTGCTTACAACATCGCTGTCTCACTTCTATCACAAACGGTGTCACTGCACATCTGGTCTGGCTGTGTCGGCTTTCTGCATGCCCTTTTCTGCTTAGGGATCACCTTGAGAGGATGTCACCCTCCATCCAGCGGCTGGTCAGCAGCCATGGTGGCATCTGTCCAACAGAGGAAACTGATGAGCCATCATGTTTCCCCATCCAACCATCAGGGCCCTGGCTTGATTGCCCTCTTGAAAACACTGCATCCAGATGGAAATTCCCGCTTGGAGAAAACTCTCCAAAATGCACGTATCCATAGAACATTACTAGGCAAAACCAATAAGAGGAGTCTGTTTATGTCTCTAAAGCCTGCCTCCACACTAATTTGACTTCAGGCCTGTTATTCCTGTTGTGCTCACTGCAATAGTTTACCACTGTCAACAGGAGGATTTATCAGGGCAGACAAGCACTGACTGACTCAGCACAGTCAGAGCTTAAGAACTCCACGAGGATGGATGGACAGAAGTCAGCATGGAGGATAGCGTCACCACTGTTCAGCCCGAAATGGCTGAAAGGGGAAGCTCTTCTACAAAATACAATACAGCATCAGGTGTATTTAAACTCCTTTCCCCAGCTACAACCTCTCCATCATTATGGGCAAAGATTGAAAGCTGTTTCATCCTGGCTGGTGTGTAATATCCCTGGCCCATTTTGTGAGATGTAAGAGACATGCACCATGGCAACAGCAAGCCTCAGCATGCTGCTTTCCCACAGTACTGAGTCTTGAACTACTGACCATGCTTGCCACCTTTGCACCATGCTTCCTAAGTGGGTTAGACCTACAGACCTTCTCCTCCACGTTACAGACCCACAGCAATCTCCTGATCTCCCTGCTCAAGAAGTCAACAAATAAAAAACCTTGTGGCACATCTTCCACAATGCACAAGCTTCTCATAATGGCAGGTGTAGAGAAAAGCTGTAGAAAAGGTAGATGAGGTATTTTCTGCACACTGCCTTGCTGGAAGGACATTATTTCTCCCTATTTTCCTGGGTTACCATTTCAGACATAATGCTTTGAGTGGGATTTGTCTCACCCTGCTTTAGATATCTACATCTGAGCCAGTCACCTTTCATATGCAATGAAAAGAAATAGGCATGTCTGTGGTGTGAATCATCTGGTTTACTTTATACACCTCCTTTAGACTAAGATGAATCACACCTGAGAAGTGCTTATTTTTCTCCGTTGACTATAAAGGAAGCAAGATGAATGCTCAGATACAGACATCTACATTTGGTCAGATGACTCTTACCCTGCACCTGCTGGGAAACAGCTTCAGGTAACATCCTCTGCACAGGCAATCATTACCCTGACTCTGTCTGTCACTCACCTGTGCCATAGCCTAAAACCAGGACAGTTGTTCACTCATGGTCCCACCCCAAAATCTACTACACGCCCAAAGCCAGCACAGGGATCTGAACACCAGTCTTTGCTAGAAGAATCTACAGAAATTAACAGGGGAAATAACTGGGAAATGTATTACTATATTGGTAGAAATCCCAGAATGGAAGGGTAGAATTGGAGTAACATGCATGAAAGGAATTACAATTATCAACATGGAAGACGGGATCCCATTTAAGACACTCAGTTCAAGTTAGGGGCTCTGCTACATCCTTCCACCTACATGAGGACAGACATGTCAGCCAACGATCAATGGCCTGTCTCCCTACAGTAGATGCCCATTTCAGTCAGTAGCCTGTGAATTCTGTTGACGTCTAGCCCTAGTTCAGTTATATTTGCCCTACACTTGTACGGTATTCTTATTTACCAGCTTTTGTTCATATCATTAGCCGTGTGCTGCTTATATTTATCACAAGCAAGCTGGTTGAAAGACTTCATTGAGGATCAGCTCATCTCATGAATGTGACACCCAGCACATGCTGTACTTTTTCAGAGAGATCAACTAGAAACATTACCTTGCTTGGGATATACTCATTAACCACTGCACTGTTTCCTTGACCCATCAGGGCATTTTCATAGACAAACTTTGTGGATGTCCTTAAGGTTCAGAAATCTTCCTACGTCCTGTTGCCATCCATGCCCTCAAGAACACACACTTTCCATCAGAGGAGTCCAAAAATACAGCATACACTTCTCACATGAGGCACGTACTAGCCAGAAATAACTAGTGTTTCCATTCGGCATGGCTATCTACCCTTTGGTCTTTCAAGCATTCACTATACCCACATTCTGCAGCTATGCAAGGGAACATTCATTTGCTCCTTTTCCTGGCCCAAGTCTCCAGCAAGAGATTTCCTAAGTCGGGGCACAGGAGGACAAGCTGGGTTTCCTGCAACTGACAGACAGAGTCATAGCACTGTTGATATCCATTAGCACAGACCTATAAAATGTCCAGGACAAACATGAGTTTTGGTTAAAAACAAACAAAAATATTTTTTTTTATGTTGATGAAGTATTAAAAGATCATTTTATTTTTACAAAGACAATTCAAAACATCTGGAATCTCAAATAAATCTCTGTACACACTGTTTTAACCCAAGTTCCCTAATATTAATGGAATTTCCCCTGTACTTCACTCCGAGCAGAGCTGACTGGCTGAGGTGAACCAAGCTTCTTTCCTGAGTTAGGAGAAACAGCCGAACACAACTTCTACTTTGTGTGGACAAACACGGTTAGCTGACAAGCCATTTTTTAATGGGAACATTTGGCTGAGCAGCCATCCCAAAAAACAGGCCTGAGTCTCTAAATACTCTGCCATCACAAAAGGACACGTGATACCCTTCTTCATGGGCCTAGTGTAGCTCCTCCCATGCTACCATAGTGCCTGTCACCCCCTCCATGCAACTTATGTGTTGCCTCACCTGTGAATGACTCATTTCAAACTATACTCTGAAAACAAAAGGCAAGATGCTCAGTGCTGGGTCTCTAGATATGCTAGTCACTGCTAGTGCTATCGCTTTCCCTTCCATGAGAGAGGGAGTCAAGAGAAGCCAAGGCAATGTTGACCTTCGGATTGCAACTTGAGGACCTGTGCTAACCGTCAGAAAGCCACACCTTCCTAACTCGGTATTTCCTTGGGCTGCTGCTGACTTTCTCTGCTTACAGCAGCAGGAAGTTGCACCATATGACACCTGCCCAGAATATTGAGCATTTGGCTTAAAAAGCACAAAGTCATGGGGAAATGATGACTAACAGTAAGTCACGGTGGAATCCTGTCCCCAGGGGAGTACCTGCAGACAGCCTAGAAAATTGGTATGGATGTACATTAGCTTGCCAGACTTGCATCCAGGGCTAATTTAATGGAGTGTTGCTGCAGCACAAACAGAGACAGGGTTACTGCCTCGTCCTCCAGCGACCAGTTTCAGTGAGCTGTTTCAGAACATACTGGATCAAAACTACTCCAGTTAAGTTGGCATGCTTAGATCAGGTGTAAGAACATGATGTGACAAATCTGCACCAACCTCTGAGGATCGCTTGCTTCAGACAGTCAGATTTAAAAGCTGGTCAGCATAGTCCCTGAAGCCTTTCATCCTAGCATCACACATGGAAAGAAGACATTAAAAGTTCAATTTATATGGGGCTTTGTAGATTGCTGTCAGTGTTGTGAGGGTACTCCTACATCCACTGAGGTCAGTGGCGAGGTTCCCACTGCCTTCTCTGGGCACACAGGCAGGAAGTGTTGAACTGCCCAGAGAAGGGGAGGAAGCATGCTTGGAAAGCTGATAGGATGTGCAGAGCTCAAGGGCAAGCTGGCACCCACCTCCTACAGCTGCAGCTACTCAGTGACTGTAAGCAGTACTCCTGTGCGACAGAAGTTTCAGGGATTCAGATATCACTGGGATTTTCAAAGCCTAGCTCTCAGCAGTACAAAAGACCTCAGCTTGCAGCTTTCTGGGACTAGGAGACAGTTCATTCACAGCACCATAAAAATTCAAACCTATTCAAGAGCTGACCTTCATTCGACTATTTGAATAATGATACAAGCAGTCAGGATAGAGCAATTGTGTTTTCAAGGCTCTGTTTCTGAAGGTTTTGCCATGTATTTAACTTTACCTCAGAAAACGCCCTTTGCAGCAGACAGGAGCCTTGTGTTATATATAGAAATGCTTGATAGCAATAGACAGAGAGGAGCCACAGGGCTGACAATAGGAAAGGGTTGAGGCTTTGAAGGAAAATTTGGGGCTCATTTCACTTGGTAAGAATTCTGGGGTCTATAGCAGGCGAATGGAGGGAAGGAGGTGATCCTGGGAGAGATGAGTTACAAATTCTGTCTCAGAGGAGGAATCTTTACACTTCTCCTTGCCCTCCCCACATTGCTGACCCTGCTGTGGGGGCGGCTTCTCTTTTTCTCCCTCAGGGAGACCTACAGCACAGAGACAATCTTTCTCAAGAAGGCAACCACAGCCCCTCACTGGCCTCTGCAGCAGCCAAGATGCAAAAGCAGCTACAGCTGGGTTCAGTTCTGCTTTTGGCATCTGAGTCAAACCCAGCTGCTCATCTGGGGCCTTGCTCCTCTCTCTCACTGGGCTGGTAGCCTACAGCCAAACACCCCTCGATTTGGAAGTCGGTACTCTCCACCTGCCTCCAGCATATGACCCTGTCCCAGTTTTGGATTAGCCTCATGAGTCATGTTTTCCCCACCTCCCTCTTCCAGCCTGCCCAGCAGAGCGGAGCGGCAGCACGAGGACAAGTGTAGAACAAACACCCACCACTATCTGGCTACAACCCCAATGAGCAGCAGGCTCTGGGGAAGCTGGGGTGCAGACCATGCGGCTCAGCAATGGTTATCTCTATGTGGGATTCAGGCATCACAGGACTCAGGGGAAAGCCAGTTCTCCCAGCACGTCCAGACAGTGGAGGGCAAGGTTACTCCTCCCTAGGGCTGCCTGCCTCTGGCCTCAGCCCTGTAGTGGGTGCCCCATGGTTCTCCCACTGAACTGAGTCATTGGTCTCCTGTCTGCTGAGGGTAAAGCTAGCCATGCCAGTCGGAGACTTGCCAGGTGGCAACCGTAAGGAGAGACAGGCACAGGGCTTAGGCAGGAGTGTTGGTCCCCCTCACAAGTGTACATACATGGGCATATACAAAAGCTTGACCTGAAGAGCTTGGTAGTTTCCTTGCTGCTAATGCAGGTTGCCAGATCAGGGTGCTCAGGAATCCCTCTCCTGCCCTGCAGCACTAGCCTAGCTGCAGGCAGGGACCTCCTGCCTCCGCTTGGACCCCAGCGAGCACCTCCCTGCCCCAGCCGCCTGCCTGCCCATTTCAGGAATACCGATACCTTCTGCAGCCTAAGGAAATCGCTCTCTGTGGGGTGCTACGCAGGAGGCAAATTCCACCGCTGGGTTCAAATTCCTCAAGCAAGGAATCTGGAAGTCCGTCAGTACTGGACAAAGACTGCAAAATAACAGTGCTCACAGGCACTGAGTTTTAACCAGCAGAGCTGCTTTCTCTGACTGTCTTGGTCAGTGGATTGCGTGAAGTGCATACGACAGTGATAAATTATCGTGAACGCTTAGTAACACTCCTTGACCAAAATGAAGTTACTCACAAAGTGATTTCTTAGAATGACTTCTTTGCTTGCTCTTCCCAAACTATTAAATTACAAGTCTGTGATTAATTACTACAGCAACTGCACAGTAAACTTAAAACTGTCACCTAAGAACAAAAGGTCTTTTAGATAGGGGATGTTTACTTTCAGCTGAAAGGGCACATGCTCAAATTTGGTCAAGTGTACCTTACGTGCATTTTAATTTTTCAAGTTGAAAATAGCAGCTGGTTGCATGGAGAAGCAGAAAGGTGAAAATGTCATTGGATAAAACCTCCGACTATTTCTCACAACTGGCACTAACAAATGGTTTCCGGAAGCTAGAGGTCACTGCACACACAGTCCTACAGCTTTCAGGCATTAACCTGAAGTTATTGTGTGTAACTGGAATTCCTAAAGCAAGGTCAGATAGTTTATCCCAAATGTTAGCAAATTCCAACAACTAATCTAACACAGACCCTTTCATTCCCTCCAGTGGGATGCTTCAGAGGCAGAGGAGTGGTTTTGAACAGGGCTGCTGCTTCCTGAGTACATACAAACAGCAATCATGCTGCAGATGGGCTTTCTGTTTCACCCTGATCTGACTGTAACTGCTGTGAACCTCCCCCAAAAGGTATTAAGCCTGATCTACACAGGTATGTAATTTTTTAGTGCATAGGGCAGTGGGAGACACTAGCTACTCTGTCACCTAAGTGTTTTTGGAAGAGGAAAAAGAACTATTCAGCATTAAAGATTCAGGAATGTCTGTTGACATATTAAGGAAACAACCTCGGGGGACAGCTGACACGGCTCCAAGAAGCATTACCAAGGGAACAGTGACGCAAATGTCTTCCATTTTTACAGGCTGGCAGCTCGCCAGGTTCCCTCGCCTGATGGCTGATGTAATGCTAATCCCTATCTGGGTTAGCGCTCAGATATCAACCACAGCAGCTCACTCTGCTGCAATCAATATAGCACACTTTTTATAGAAGAGCGTATAAAAAAAATCCTGCTCTAATCTACTAGGAATATGTACAGTAGAGTAATAGCAGGGGAAATCTAATGGCTAGGCTGGAGCTTACCCAGTGTGTGCTTTTGCAAGCATGCACGTGTGTATGCAGGCTTATACACAAACCCATCTACACCTCAAATAATGGCAAGTCCAGGCGAGGGCCACACATTGAGAAAGGGCTGGCTGTTCATCACGTATAAGGAGAGCCTTCCAATTCCTTTATTAAGCGATGTACCAGCAGAAGAAAACAAGGAAAATGGGACTGGAAAATAAAATGGGCTCTCAGTTATAGCATGGAATAGAATTTTTTTAATGTAACAATGATGACATTTTTTTACTTCCGTGAGTACCAGAGGGCTCTGTGGGGATAAATGAAGTCTCACAGCAGCTTTACAGGGTAGACAGCATCAAGACAGAGTGAAGGACTCACAACGAGTCACTAGAAGCCAAAACCTGTCAGCCCCACAGCCAGTGTGTCAATTCCTTCATAGTGGACATCAATAACAGTACCTTAAGACAAGAAATGAGCAGGAGAGGAATCCAGGGATCCTGAATTACCAGGTAATTATCTGAGTAGTAATTTGACTTGCTCCCAAGAGAAAAACTTTGAAATCCTCAGTAACCTCCAGCAAACATAGTCCTGGTGTTACACCTTTCACCATGGAAAGATCTTCCAGTGCTTAACTGGCACCCTAAAACCACTCTAGAGCACGGGTTTGCTACTTACTAATAGTGCAGCTTCCTGGATCATCACTCTACCTCCTGTAAGTGATAACCCCCCCACCAGTTTATTTCACAAGATACTGGTGTCATAACTGGAAGATTCTAAGTGTGTTCTTGCCCCAGATAAAATTTTGAGATAAACTTTGTGGCTAACAAAATAGATGAATTCCAGCCTGTGACCAACACCAGCCTCATAGATGAGGACCTATGCACGCCAATACACTGTTTGCTTCTATTCCTTCTTTATCAGATAAAATTTAAGGGGAATTTTAGGAAACAGTCCTTTAAATAGAAGCTGATGTTCCAGTAATATTAGTCCTTGGGTTAACGCCTGGCAGATGTGAGAAGAATATTAACCACGTCATTCAGGGTTTCCAGTGGGGGTTAGCTTCACAGAACAGCCTGAGAGCTGGGCTGGTATTTTGGGAAAATGCAGTTACATGGTCTGTGGAGACTAAAAAGGCAACACTCTCAGCCACATCATTTCCCAGGCCATGCTCAAGACAACCTTTCCACAGCTGCTGATGTTGATTGGACCAAGAAACTGCTCCTACCTTTCACTGGCACCAGAAATGAAGGAAATCATTGTCCATCCACCTTAGCCCACACCTACTTAAGCAAACACATGGCATAAAGCTCCCCCGAAGATGCTCACCAGCACCCAGCTGCAACTTCACACATCCATCAGTCATTTCCTTGCATTTCTGCCTCTCTTTTGCCAGGAGCCGCCATGGCACAATGATGTTGCTGGCCACCCCTCCCTTCTCTGGTTTTCATTCCCCACCAGCCAGGTCCTGACTGGAGCAGCAGTAGCTGCAGGCAGGGTTGCCTGTGGGAGCGATGTGGGGTCTGTGGTCTGCAGGGAGGGTTTTCTGGGTCCCTCCAGCAGTCAGAAAGGCTCAAGAAACAAAAGAGGGAAGACAAGAGCAGGGAAGGAGGTACCAAAATGGGCAGGGCAGGTGTGGGGAGATGAACGTCATAACTTCTTCCTTGATTTTGACACCTTTGTCCCCAGAAACCACAGCCTCCTTGCATCCATCTGCCCCATTCAGGTGCACAGTGCTGCCTGGCCCAACATCAGCTCCTCTGCTTTTAGTTTTCAAAAAGAATACACTTTAAGTGAATGTTACAATCAGTCTTGTTACAACAGACTCGTAAAGCAGACCAGTTGAGAGCATCAATATAATTATAGTACCCTCTCTCAGATTTGTAAAGAGGTAAAATATTTGATGACCAAAGATCCTCCCTTCTCCAATAAAGGATTTGACTGCGTTTGCTCACATGAAAGCAATGGAGGAGGGAGTGTATTTCCCTTTCAAAATAAGTAAAGAAGTGGCAAAGAGGTTAAGCAAAGATACAGTTTAGCACACCATATATACACCAGTGCTCCTGACATGTTCTCCCTTTGCAGCACATAACACTCATAACAGGGAGGAAACTGCAAGCCCAGTCCTCCTCACTGGCAATCAAAGATGATCTCATGGAATTATGATGCAACACCAATGTGAAAGGAAAATCCAGGTCCTTCCTATGCAATCCATATGACATTTGCACGGTTTTTAACATACGTGTTTATATTTCCTTATTATTTAATGAAATGCTTAAGAAAAACATGTTCTAAAAATGTTGATGTAATTACAGTTTGTTGTGCTTGAATTCTGAATGGAGAACAGTCTCCATTATTTTTTCCACATGCTCATACTACATTATATTAAAAACATATTCTACTCAGTCAGACATGTGTTATGTGCTTTATAAACACTTTGCACAGTTGGAAACATTTATGTTTAGCAAAAATACCACCACCATCAAATGCAATGTGGAGAACCTCCTTTACAGAAAATGCTCTGCACTCTGATCATGGGAGGTGATCACCAGGGGCCACATATAAAGGGCCTGACCAAGGGGACCTATTCTGCATCTGCGTACAGCTCAACTGGGGTCCTCAGGGTCCAGCACTGCAGCATGGAGGGTTTTCCTCTCCAGAGGACACAAAGCCAAGTGAGAAGATTCTAGACAAGTTCATACTCTGGTCTAGGTGGAGTTTGTTTTCTTATATTTTAAAATACAAAATACATATCACTTGGCATTAGTTCCCTGGAAGGTTCATTGCCTTCCCAGCCTCTCTCACACTTATGGTGTGGTCCAGTAATCTCTGACAATACAGTTAATGTGGCTCAGGTGTTATCACACAATCTTGCTTACTCTAATCGCCCTCCTTCACTGCGGTGCTCCTAGAATTAGTCAAAGAACTCCAAAAAGATCATTGTACTATTTTGTTTTAAAATGTTCATGCAAGGCTGATGTTCATAATCTCTAGTGACCAATTAGTAAAACTAGGTGGTTTTCAGGGCAAAATCCTTAGACAAAAATTCACAGGAGTGAGAAAATGTCAGTTTTCCATTCTTAGAGTATACATGGTCCTGTGTTTTCAGTGCAAGAATCATCCCTACCCAGGCCACTTCATGCAGCAGCTGGGGATTTCCACATTTTTCTCATACATAAACAAAATAAACCTGGGGTGTGGATCCATCTTCAGTTCCAAACCCTCTGATTCCTTTCCAAAATGAAGGCCCTGTCAGGTGCAAAATAGACTCCGCTTTCCAACTGGAATAATAGTGCATTACATGCAGAGCTGGAGTCAGTGGGTAGATGGATGGATGGATGGATTTGTGCCAGTTCCATATTCATGGAAGGGTCAGAGAGGAAACATTAGTCATCCAGAACATTTTATAGACCTTCCCTTTATGATGTATCATCCTATGCTACATAAATATACATTGGCAGCTTGTGAGAGATACAGCCAGTTCTTATGTTTTAATGCCTGATGGCATCATGATGTGACAACATGGTTCAACAACATGCAGAAAATACTGCTGATGGAAATAGGCATTTAGCTAAACAACCCAAGCATTTCTTTGCCTGACAAATGCTGAAATGACAGCATTCTTTCCTGAATTCATGGGAATGCATTTCCATTTGTTCATGATAGCAGCTGTATGGCAACTGATGATAGTTTTCCTCATTGTTTCCAGGTTATACTCTCTTTTTCAATACGTGGTTCCCTGTCCCAGACACACACTGGTCAAGGCAAGGCTGAGATCTGTGAATCCTCCTAGTATCCCTGTGAAAAAGCAGGACCTGTTCTCCCAGTCAGGTTATGTGATTACAGACTGTGCAGGCTGTCCACTCCTTCAGCTCATATCTTTCAGAGTAGGGCTGTATCCATTCCCACATGCCGTACTGGATGGAAAACCAGGCTCCTCCAAATGTGTAATGTGAGGACCATGGAACACAAAAGTCCTATTCCTAAAGCTAGTGAAAAATCTGCTTTAGCCCAGAGCACTGGGGTCTGGATTTCTTTTCACACTCAAGTATCAATTAGCTAAAGAGGGACTCCACTGTTCCATTACAAAAAGCTTCACATAAAAGTAGAGGAACACTAACCTTGGTCTTAACGGCAGCATCTGCCTCCAAAGCTGTATTTCTTACTGTGAAAACACCCATCAAGGCAAGCATTTGGCCTTATGCCTTAAAATGAAGACACAGTTTGCTGGAGAGTTAGGCTGAGACCTGGCTAGGCGAACATTGCCCAACAGTGCATTTGAGGAAGCCAAAGAGAATGACACTTCTTTATCCTATCCATTACGCATTTGTGCTCTGTCTGGCTGTGTGGGACTGCGCCACCAAGTCTCTGACCATCAGAAGAACCATGCTTGGTTCTGACTAGCTGGAATCACTCCACCCCTGGGTCATTATAATATTCAATTATGGCTCCGTACTTAAGTGACACAATAGATATGGGAATTGAAAGCACAAAACCTCCTAACCTCTGATCCTGTCTCTACAACAGAATCCCTTAGTGGCTTTAGGCAAGGTACTTAACATCTCTGCTTCGGTTTTCCCATTTGCAGAAAGGGGCTAATAATGCTCAGCCACCTACTCCACAGGGGAGTCCTGAGGATTCATTACTTAATGTAAAGTGGCTAGAAGATGAAAACCTGCATGTAAGTGCCAAGCGTTATTACAGTTACCCAGGTTTAGCTTCAATTTTTGAGACCTGCTTTCCTCTTTGAAATGAGGAAAAGTATTCCTTTTAGTCACCCAACATTAGTGTTCTGCACTGCATTTCCTACAGAAGTGGGAGGGAGCCTTGGGAGAGAAAAGGAGAAAAATGTGTCCCCTTGGATCCCAATCTACCTTTCACATCCTCTCAGGAAATTGTTTTGAAAGTGCCCGACACTTGATGCAATATGCTGTAGTTGCAAGGCAAAGTTTCAAGAATGTTTTATGAGCCCCAGGAATAAATCATCTCTAGCAGGGATGGTTCAGCATAATGTTGAGAGTCTGTGATTTTCCCCAGAGGTAGAGAAATCATTCCAAGCTTTTCTTCAATTTGGTCATGAAACTTTAACAAGAAAATACTGAGGGCCATTCTGGCACATCACTGGGACATGTACATTAAGACAAACCAAGGGGCATGAGTGTTTTGATTGACCAAATTATTTCCTTCAATCTCAAAAGAATTAAATGTTCAATTTTAAGTGACAGTTCTGGTATGGCAAACTACGTTCATGGCAATGTGGCCAATATTATGCTTGGTCAGCATCTTTAAACAGACTGACATAACTGCTTTTGACAATATGACAGTGATGGAGAGCAGAGGAACTGGTCATCCTAACATGAGCTGCACTAAGAATGCATCTCCAATAATCAGCAAACAAAAGGACCAATTCAGTATTTGCAAATGCTAAGATTATTGGAAACAAAGGAAATAATTTTGTCACCCCAGAAAAAAAAGATGTCCTTTTATGATTGTTCTGAAAAAGCCCCCCTGCCATGAACTGCTGCCACTCCTAAGAATTCAGAGCATGCAATTAATGCACATGGCTCTGCTTCCAGCTTCATTAATAAGAGATTTTGGCACTGCAGGAGAACCTCCTTGTGTGTACTGGATCTGGATCTGGCATAAGCACACAATTATGTTTCTGTTGAATTAGTCAGAGCACACGATGTGATGTTTATGCCAGTTTTATGCTGACTGGAGGACAGACGTTACCTGATTCGATACAGTGTATGCCAGAATTTGTCAAACACATCTCAACCAGCATAGTTTGTGCTTGTTCAGTGCTTGGCAGCACATGGCTGTGATGTCCTGGTCCAGCACAGGGAACTTTTTATGCCAGATTTTCTATACCATGGAACTGTGATTTAAGATGTACAGTGCAGTTACATGCCTTGCTTATATTAACTAAGCTGCCCTATCCTTCTATTGTAAGGTGTTGTTTAATTCCCATATGCATAACAGGGATTATATAATTCCAAAGTAAAGGCTCTCCTTTGATGCTTACTCCAGGGCTTTAGGTTTCTTAGTGATGCAGTAACTGCCAGGTCCATCTGCCTCCTGAGTGTAAAATGTTTATGTCTCACTTCAATAAGTAAATAAAAGCCAGCAAGCTAATATGAGCAAAGCATGGAAAGGAAAGGAGTGTCAGATCATCAGAGAAATCTACTATCCACTCCTGATTTTCTGACTTCCCATTGAGTGGGGTGTAGAACCAAGCCACCCTGCACTCTGAGTTGCTCCACTTTGAACAAATACCCGTCAAATACTGAAGGATCAGAGCCAGCTTTGGGATTCTGAGACGTGCTGGCAAGAGGATTTTGCTGGGATCCTCCCTTCTTCATCATCCCTCCCAAGCAGAACAGAGTCATTTGCAACAAAGTGGGTGGGGAGGGTTCAGAAATCTTTGAGTCCCAACAGCTTGCCCAGGCAACACAGAGGCCAGCCACATGTACACTGGGGATGTCAGTGTCTCAGCTATTTTCTAGAAACAATTCCCTCGGAAGGGAGCAGTCCTTCAGACAAAGCCTTGTGACATATCCGGGTGATTTTTAGGCTGTTTTCCTTTTCTTCTAATTACTTAGTCATGGAACCCAGAATAATCAGCCATAAGTGGTCAAAAGAGCCACAGAAACAAAATGCCTCTTGGGACATTGCAACACAATACTGAACTAGTAAAAAGAAACTTCATTAACTTAAGAACAGTGTGAGTCTCTTTATTTCACCTGCTTTCTTCCATGTCTCTGTCTTATTTTTCCTCCTTCCACCTCTGATGTTTCTGTCTTCTCCACGTCATTCTCTCCTTTCTTTGTTTGCATTCCCTCTTCTGAAAATACTTTTCTTCTCTTGCTCATTATGTCACTCCTTTTCTTTTCACAGTGATTTTACCTACTTATCGCTTTTTTTCCCTGGTCATTCCCATTCATTCCTGGCCACCATCCTCCTCAGTTTCTTTGCTCTGGTTGGTCAGTTCTCCCTTGCTCTTCTCTCCACCCCAGTTCTCCCTGTCCGATGTTTTCTTTAATATTTGCATCCCCGAGGAAATTAAATTCTCCCACCCCAAGTCTTACACCTACTTATTCCCCATTTTTGCAGTCCTTCTATTCCTTACACTGTGGTTTATTCTCATTCCCTCCCACCTCAGTACCCTGCAGACTTTCTGTATCCTTACCCATTAGCTATACAGCAAAATGTCTGTCACAATCCACAGCCACAGGAGCCATAGTCATTGGAGTGATGTTTACAGAGACAAGACTGGGCTGAAAAGAAGCTCTGCTTGTCCACAACCAAACTCATGGGGTGATTAGGCTTATCAAAGGGTGGGCCAGCAGACAGGAAAATCCCAAGCTTATCTATTTCTCCTTTGGACAGCTATGCCTGTTTTGTCACTGTTACTAATCCTCTCCGGCTTTCCCAAAGAGCGTTGTCAGTGCTGCACAAATGAAGAGCTGCTGGTTGCCCCTTCCCTTGCCTCTCTTGGAGGTGGGGATGGTTGCTGTGGTCGAAGGCATGCAGCAGCAGAGCCAGATCCCCTCTTTCACTTATGCTGGTATGCAGTTTGGAGCCGAGTCAGCTCTTTGGATGAGATGCTCTTTCCTGTGGCTGGAAGTTGCATCAGAAGTTCACCGCAGAGGACAGCTGAGCCACCAGGCAGCAGCCAGCCAGCACCTGTCAGGGTGCTTTTGGACTTCTTTCATGAGCTTTACCCAGGTAGTTCCCTGCCATGCTATGAGATGATCCACAGAAAGAATAGCCGTGTACAACCCGAGTGCTGGAGCTGGTCACTGGCTAATTGTGCACAGTGTGCTTTTAAGTTGCTGTGATGAATCCCCTCTGTTCATGGCCAGCCTCCATGCTGAATGCTCTCTGCTACCCGGACTAACTCCTTCCCAAGGGCACCATCACTAAGTCAACAAAGTTGTGGTATAAATGCATGTGTCCCATTGTTAGGGGTTGGAGAGCCAAAACTGACAGGGGTTTGTCAGGAACACCCACAAAGATCCCTAGACACAGAGGAACCAAGTGTAAAGCTCCAAAGTCCAGCATCTTGCAACAGCAGGAGCCAAGCACGGTCAAGCAACATCTGAACATTTGTTTTTCTGCTTCATATGCTTCCCAGTACTTTCCTTGAGAAATATAGAGGATTAATAATTTTGGATACAGAGCCTGAGTTCACACAAACACATATGAAACCAGCAAACAATACCCCCATTAAACACACGGAGAAGCTCAGAGACTGGAGCAACTCACCTCCAAGAGTTTCACCGAAGTCCCACAGGAAGGCTACAGAGAAGCCAGAAATAGAGCCCAGACCTCCTGACTCCAAGCCCTGGGCCCTAACAAAAACAACGGCTTCCCTCCACCATCCCTCTCTTCATACACTACATTGACCAGACTGGAAAAGGCATTCAAAATAAATAACAGTCGCTTCTTGCGCCAAGTTTTAAAAAACATTTTCTTGTCATGGCTGGTTGTTTTTCTCCTGCTAGACGTTAGGCAGTCTCCACCAAGTGAGACAGCTCTCCTTTCTTCTCCAGGAAACACAGTTGTCTCACACATGTTGCACTCAATGTAGCTCAAACGAATGTTTTAGGAAATTCCCCCTAATTCGGTGAAATTGTTAGCTTGGCAGTGGTGCACTGGAAACAGGACTGAAAGACTGCCTTGGATTTTTTTTTTTTTATTTTTCCTTTTTAAAGTGTACAGGAGAGCTCAGGCTTCAGACAGGCTGCTGAGGAAGACAGAAATTCATGTTACATATGAAGGATTTGGCAGGCCTGAACACAGAAATTTCCAGAAGTGTTTGCGTGGCAACAGCTCTGTGCCAATCCACATTTTTTAGCTATTCTGGCCGGATGCCCAGCTGACAAGAAAGTCTTGTATCTCCACGCAGTTCACTGGCTTCCCTGAGGAGTTTCCATACTGCATGGCAACATTGGATAATCTCATTTGCGCGCCAGAAAAACTCCTGCTACTTACACTGTTACTAAATACCAGATGTGCTTAATAAAGAGTAAGTGGAGCCAAACCTAGGGTAATCACATAACCTATCATTAACATTTTCTAAAAACAAAAAAATGCCATTGGAACAGCAGATTACTGTTTTGCTTTGTTTGCTTTACGCCCTGTTACGGGAACCCCTGGGGTGCTGGGAAGGGAGCTCGGCAGGAGCAGACAGCTCTGGCACGGCCGATGACATTGTTTACAATCACACCCCTGCACATCTGAAACATGTGTGAGAAAGTAAAGGCTAAGCAGATTTCCCCTGCACTGGAGAGGGAGGGAAGGATTGCAGCAGGAAGTCTACGCCACCGAGAAAGTGGTGGAGTCCTGTTTCTTCATCCCGGGGAGGTGGCCAGGGAGGGGGGATGCAGCAAGGGCAGTGTGAGTTTGCTCCTTCATGACATGTACATCCCCAAGTCCCTGGTGCACAGGAATGTGGGAGTGGGCCTTGTTCCTTGAAATTTAATGTCTGCCCAAATCCTCCAAGCCCATTTAATACACGGTTTTGTGTGAGTCAGGGGGCCAGTCACTGCACAAAATGTGTGCGCACATTTATTATGGATTTAAATGGATGTTGCACATGTGCATATCTGATGCTGGCCAGACCCTTCAGGGAAACAGCTAAGTCATAGCGATGGCAAGTGAATTCTGCCATGACAGGCTGTTAGGAGAAAGAGGGAAGCAGAGGCACTCTGACATTTGCAGATGCTGTGCGGCCCTTGCCCAGAGCCCAGAGAGCTGCAGGCCACCTGGGTGTGAGGGGGACAACCCTCCCAAAAACAAGATGTGTGTGAAAAAGCTGGTTTCTCCCTCAGCCATTTCTGCAGTTGATATGGAAGAAAGAAATTAAGGAGAGGTTTTGTCTTTATTGTAGTATCCACTGCTATCCAGATGGAAGAGAAGTCTGGGAAATGCACAAATGCACACTGGCTGGATCCTCCCAAGGATGGCCATCCCTCACAGGTCTGCTTGCTCCAGCTTGGTGGAAACCAAGGCAAGGGGATGGGAGCAGGGACAAGCCCAGGCCCTGCTTGTTGTGTACATGAAGGCGGGGAGCAGTGAGTCATCCTCATCACGCAACAACCCAGAGCCATGTCATTGCTCTAGTCCCTCAGGCAAAACCCTGACCCACATCAGTGGGAGTTGCAGCTATGCAGAGCCGGGATATCTGATGCCAGGAGCCATGCCAAGGGCATGGGGTGAAGAGGTCACAGCGGGTGTCAGCCTGTCACGGCTCAGGAGCAGGAAGGCAGCCACAGCCCCACACTCACGTGGTTCTCAATGTGACTCAAACCCAGTGTTTTCCAAAGGCTTGTTGCAAGAACAGAAAAGCCAGCAGAACAGGGAAATACAGTGGTCTTGATGCTGCAAGCCCTCTGCCTGTGCCCTCCCTGCTCAGCCCCTTTCTTTGTACCCACTGTGCAAGGTTGGGCCCAGACTCCATTTCAGCCCACAAATTCAGCAGCACCAGTCTTAAAGGCTGTGCAGTGTCAGCGAGTAGCACTGCTGCCTGTGTGGACCCCCAGGCCAAACAGACTCTACAGTCTTGTACTCCTGGCATGGGAACCAGCTGCACAGTGGGAGCAATGGAGTAGCTGGTCCTGCTTGGGCCAGGTTTTGCTTGATCTAAGTATTGCCTGGTTGGCCCCCAGCCACAGGCTTAAGGCAGCAGACAACTCAAGGCACTGAAACAGCTGTGTCCCCACCACCTATTCTGCCTGCAGCACACTCCTGGACATCTGGGCTTGCTTCTGCCACCACTTAGGGGTCAGGCTGAAGAGGACATGATTAGCCTGTTCGGGGGGTGAAGCTCTATGTCAGTTGGGTCCTGCCCCACATCTCCCCTTTCCAGCTCCATCCTTCCCCTTGTCCCACGGCTGGAGTGGCCCTGGCTGCTCAGCCTTCAGCTGGCAAGACTCAGTTTTGCTTGTACTACTGAGAAGGCCCAAGTTGGGTCTAAACATCCTCCAGTGTGCCAGTCTTGTTGCAGGCACTTCTTGTCTTTGACACCATAATGTCCTGGGCACTCCTGGAGGGCTGAAGGAGCAGCGTGTGACCTGGCAGCCCGAGCAGGAGACAGGAAGCCTCCTCCACCCACAGTACCGGCACAGAGTGACCAGCTTTCTCAAATTAAAAACCTGGGGCAGCAACGAAGTAGCCAGCAGCACACTCCCCTTGGTGTGCCCACTCCCTGTCAGCCCGAAGATTTGGTATCAGTGGAGGTCCCAGTTAGGGTAAGCCTCACCCCACCAGCTGTGGGTGGCATGCAAGAGAGCCAGGAGAAAATTAGGTAGCGGCTGCCCAGTGCTGCATCACTGTTTCCACTTCAGGCTTTAAGGATCTTCTAAAAGAGTCAGGAAACAGCAGAGAGGAACAGTTAATCAGCTGCATAAAGGCACTCCTTCCTTCCCCTCACTGCTGCCTGGGACTCTTGGCCCCTTGCCCACCCCACCCTGCCAGACACCTCCGGTCAGCTGCCTCCCTCTTGGCCTCCTCCTGGGAGGCTGAAGGGTTGCTCAGGCAAGGCTCATTGACTGCAAGTATCCAGGCGCTTAGACACACCCCACCAGATCTGCCCCTTCCTCACTGCGATGCATAGGCCGTTTGCTTCAGTTTGTAGGTGAACCAACAGAAAGATGTTTTCCTGCAGCTGCTTCCAGGAGTCCAGCAACTGTGTACTGCTCTTTGGAGTTCGCTTTGTTTGTTGTGTTGTAAAGGGGAACCCATCAGATGGTCCTGAAAAAGAACACCTAACCCCAGCCCCAGTTGGCAGCAGGAAGGACGGGTCCTGCCAAGCAGTCACAAGGCACGCCACAAACAGCTTGCTTCACCTCCCCGCCAGGAAACAAAGTCCAATGCCATTAAGAGGCTTCAGTTTGCAAACTGAAGATGTTTCCCCTGCCTCCGATCCCCATAGGTCAGACTCCTAAAAGACCAAGTCCTGCTCCTCAAGATTTTCATGAAGGCCTTATTTCTCAGATTTAGAACTTCTCTTTTCTAAAAGGCAAGTCTTGTTAACCTATATTGTTGAAATACTAACTGCTGCTGTGACCTCTTCTTTGCTATGCTTCATGGCTAGTCATGGTTCTCTAGACACATGAGGTCCCATGAGTCCAATGGGGCTGGCCCATGGGACAAGCCAGCCCACTTGGCAGAAAGGCAAATTTAATACAGAGATTGCTGCTCTTCACAGTGGATCAGGATGCATGTGGGGTTTCTCTGTTCTGCTGCAGCCATGTGCAGGAGACAGGCAGAACTGGATCTGGACTTGGCAAGGCATTGTACAGGTCTGAATCATGGGGCAGTCCTTGACCTGAAGAGCTATCTTGAGAGAGACAAGGCAATAAAAAAGATTGAACAAGGAAGCGGAGGGGTCATAAAATGAACTTGCAAATACCACCATAGTGCCATGATCAATGTGAAAAGAGATGGGTTTTAAGGTCTTTATTAGGAAATAGCTAATGGAGAGACATGAGAAGGGCAAGGGCAGGAAGGAGCAGGGAGAGTAGATGAGTCAAGGCTGAGAGGAAAGGAAAGGGGAAAGGGAAGACAACCCTGACAGGTCCCACTATACCTTCTCCTGATCCCCAGCAGCCAAGAGATAGGGGAAGGTGCACAAAATCGTTCCTTATATGTGTAGTAAAGATGGAGGGGTGACTCCATCACTTAATTTCTTACACTGGTGAGCCTAAGCTGACCCTGTCTTTTCCCATGTCACAGGGCTGCTGTATCTGTTCTAACAACTTCTCCTAGCTTCCATCAGTCCAGAGCCAAAGTTGGACAAGAAGGCAACACAATGTCAGGAACAACTGCAACCTAATGCACACAGGAAAGATCTGCTAGAGCTCTCCAACACATTGACAGGTTTTATCTTATCTGTTGCCAGGAGGGACAAAGAGCTAGAGGGACAGTGAAGGTCACTCAGGCACTTAGGAGAGCTCAGAACAAGGGAATAACTGATTACACTGAAGGACATCACATTTGCAGTTAAGGCTGAGCTCCAAAAGTATAGGGGGAAGTGTTTCTCTTCCCCAGCCCAGCATAATAAAGGCTCCCCACTGGCCATGCCTACAACCATGTGGAAGTGTCATTCCCCTTCCTGAGTCCCCACCATGGCTTGAATGAGGGAGGATGAGCAATAAGCCTGTAAGTACTTACAAGAAAAGGCTTAGCACAAAGTGCTTCTGGGCACAGCTCTGTTGCCAGTAAAAAGCATGATGAAAAGCATACTTTCTTTGATGAAGCCTCATTCGAGTGGTTTATGGGTAAAGGTGAATCTAGTATATATCATATTTGTCTGATGGCAAACAGAACCCACTTGTGAAATCCATCTGACTAGATGTTCTGAGAAAATCTTCATGAAACATCTGCAAGCTTTGAATCACTCCATTGTTGTCAGGGTTTCAGCTGGAAATTGTTCTGGATGTGAGGGAATGGTGGGTCACTAATGGCTTATTTCTTATTAAATGCTTTGGGTTTAGGGACTTTGAGGATATGTAGATATTTTTCTCATTTGCAGCTTCACATGAAGCAAAATAGTAGATGAAGATAAATAGCCAGAGCAACTTTCCTTTTGCTTGAGTAGTAAAGACCCAGGTTATTGCTGTGTTAAGAAAATGTGAAAATATGTGAAAAGTGATTTTGAGCCTCTAAAAGAGAATAGCTCTGTCACTGATCCAGATTAACAGACCTTAAGATGCAACTGCAGTGGGTCAAAGAGGAAGGTATGTGCTCTGATTATGTCCTGGAGAGAGACAACACATCTGGCTTAACCTCCCAGCTCTGTTGTTGACATCCTATAATTTTATCTATCTCTCTTGCTTTAATACAGCAATTTGAGAACACCAAAACTAATTGACTGTTTGTGTTTTTAGAGTTAGATACGCTGCTGGATGGCCCTTAAGTCCTCTGGTCAAAAATGGCAAGTGTAAGATGTCCCTCCTGCCAGCTTCAGCCCAGAGAGAGCAGTTTCATGCTCTAGGGAACTGCTGAGAAGATGCATTTGCTGGACACCCTCCCCATCACCTCTGCTTGCAAGCAAAGCTTTGCAAGTTATCTCCTAAGTTTCACTGGAGGGGAAAAAAAAAGTAACTACAGCTGTCCGAATTCAGTCCCGCCTTGGTGGACTTTCTGATGCTTAGGGCTACCTGCTAGTGTCCCCACTAGCTCAGTCTGCTGCCAATTCAGCTTTCTCTCACTTCATTTCCTCAGCTGTTAAACGATGCTGAAGTCACAGTCAGGGAATGAGAACCTCCATGGAAAGATCTCCTGAAATAACGAAAAGTGCAAAATAAAACTGGCTTAGGTGTTTGAGCACTGCATCTGCGTGTCATGTAGCTGTGATGTTGGCCTACAGACAGCAGAATGAAATTGGCCATTGGCCAGCGCAAGCCAGATCAGGTCCAGACCCCTTCATGACAACTCCCACTACTCCAGGTGCTGGTTAAAGCATTGCACCCCTGCCTGGGCTCCAGGCATGGTCTTGTCTTTTCCTTTGCATGCACAACCTTTAAGATAACTAGGAGCAAGTTGGGAGATCCCACAGTCGTTGCTCTCACCCCCTGGCCCTGTGGCTCAGCCACACACGCTGCCCTACACTGACAGCAGCTGAGGGCTGATCGTGATGGGGATTTTGTGAGTGACATGTTAAAAAGCTGCTTCGCAGGCTCGCCCAGGGGTTGCTGTGGCTGATTCTGCTCCCTGTCGCACCTGCCGTGCCTGCAGCTAGGACTGTGATGGCTGCAACTCCCTAGGATGGTAGACTTCTAGTGCCGGGAGTGACAATGGGCACAAGTCCTTGCCTGGCCATGTCCCTTCAGTGTCCTACTGGGAGGGCTCAGGAGTCTCATCCTTCTGTCCAGTTGGTGGGGCTCCCCCTCCCTTCCCCACATCTGTGCCACGGTCTCTCAGCTATAACACTGCTGCAAAACATGGTGGTCAAACACCAGTGAGGCGAGCTCTTTGCAGCTTGCCAGAGTATTAACAGTAAGGGGTAATTCTGCAAGATTTGGCCCAGGTGTAAGTGGTCATCCTTAGCAACCATATGGCTATGGCTGAAGCCCAAATGGAGAGCAGAGCATCTGCCACCGAGCAAGGTGGTGGAGGCATGGCAAAAGACCACCCCAGCCCTCAATGTTTAAAATACAAAAGATCATGACCCTGGGGGAAAGGAAGTGATTTTACGGTATTACTGAGAGGAACAGAGGCAGGCAGCTCTTGGGATCTCCCAGTATCACACAGAAAATGCATTACGTGATCAGGAATGAACACAGATTCCACAGTTCCCAGTCCAATAGCAGCCATCATACTGGTTCCTGCCCAGTATGGGCCATCAGGATGCATTCAATACTTTGAAATGTCAGCTGTCTATTTATGGCTGCTGCCTATATTACTCCATGAAGCAGCATCTTTCTTTTTTTTACAAACTCACTCCAAGTTTCCTTGAGTACCCCACTGACACAGGGTAAATTTCTGAGAGTAATCTTTCCTCCTTTTTCCCAGAAGAGCGAACATCTGGGACTACTGAGATATCATCTTGTGACATTGGCTGACTTTTTTCTTTAACGAGTTTCTGTGTAACAACTTCATGATGTTTTTCCTGGGAGGACAACTGTCTCATCTAAAACCTTGTCTCACATATTCCTTTATAGAAGGATGTTTTATGCTAAAGCTCTTGAAAGAATTTCCTTTCATGCTCCGTCCCCACCTTTCCCTGTTTAATTTCTCCCAAATGTCTCTCTGATGCTTAACCTGCAGGTCGCCCTATTCACCAAAAACAAAGCAAAACGCTGGTTTGAATAAGCTCAGGATACATGGATGTCATTTCTGAAGATTAGCAGGCCACATGATACTATCAACTTTATTTGATCCCATTTGCTGGAGCAGCCTGAATTTCGCAGGGGCAGGGTTTTTTTAATCCTAGTTCATTATTGTTCAAACCCATCAAGCAAATGGCCATGGAGCGGAAGCTTGAATGGGCTTGTTTAATAAACAGGCGAAGTCATTCATCTGCAGCATAGCAGCTCTGCAGCAAGGCTACGTCTTCCCCCTCCCGTTTCTTACTGGGTCTGCGTCAGCAGCAGTTGTGTTAAACCCTGGTAGGGAAGTGCTAGGGAGGGTAAATCTTTGGTTTCGGGCTAACTGCTTTTGCCTACTGCAAGAAATCATCGCTGAAACAAATGGTCTGATTGTTTCCATGGGTCAGTTGCCTATTTTAAAATTATTTCTCACCTCTCACTTGGCACTTCTGACATGCCCCACAGCAGGCTGTGTTCTTTATCTGAGTGAGGGACAGGCAAAGCAGCAACCAACTCAGGCCCCAAGCTGTAGCCTTGGGATCTGTTGATGATACATTTGCAGCTCCCTTCAGTTTTTCTCATTGCTGCCATGGAGAGCAGAGATATGCTGTGAAACCATGGCACCTGCCAGCTTTGGGAAACTAGCCCTAAACTGTCACGATGGGCATGTCCCAATGAGCTAGGAGCTGCCCTGAGCTTCTTTACCCCCTTGACTCGCCCCATGTTTGAATTAAGGATCAGACCCTCAGCTGGCGTGAACTGGTGCATGGAAATTTAGTGGAGCCCTGCCAGGTAGCAGCAGCTGAAGATCTGGCACCCGAATCTATCTTTTATACATAAAACTTGCTATTTTTGCAAAACCTTTCCTTTCGCAGCAATGCCAGAAAAGCGCCCCAACTGCATTTCCCCTATGAAAGCGTGAATGTAAGCTGTTGTTGCTGGACGCTGGCACCAAGGACATGTTCAAGACAGATAACTGCTAGTATCTGTCATGGTGCCATTTCTGCACCGAGCAAAGAAAGTGCGTGGGAGCCCTCCCCGTCCCCCCTGCTCCCTGCCTGCTAAAACTCAACTGAAACTCATTACATACCAGGAATACCAGCGTCCCCGCAAAGCCTGTGCTGTGAGGAGGAGGCTCTCCCTCGATCTCTTTTTTCCCTTCCGCCCTGCTTGGCTAGGTCTTTGGCAGAGCCCCAGGACTTCGGGGGG
>NW_020799097.1:81953633-81977517 GCF_003259725.1 Athene cunicularia
GGGGGGAGCAGAGGGGGGTTGGGAGGGCAGCGACTTCCCGAGCATACCCACGGCCTCATTTTGATCTGCGGTACTGCCTGCTCATTTCCACTTCACAGATGCTGCTGAGCTCTGCCACCGAGAGACAAATCCCAGAAGGGGAAGGGAGCGTGGTGGGGAGGGAAGAGATGAAAGCAGAAAAGAGCCGCATTTATTAAGCTGTTTTTCTTTCAGTGAAAAGAAGCATTTATCAGTGATTTCATATATCATGTGCGATGTGGCTCCCTGCCAATTTCTAGGGATGCAAACAAGCCACTGACATCATACACTAAATATAGAGCAGCTCCTGCTTTAGGTGAAATAAATAATGCAGATGCAAAAGCCCAGGTCTTCAGTTACACATTCATTACCATCCATCTGTCAGGTTCTCATCATCAGCAGAACAACGTCCGACTTCAGCAAGGAGTGACAGGTGAAGAATGCAAAACAACTGCAGACAATAGGTGATTAAGCAGAATTTCCTTGTTCTCTGCTTTTTTGTTACAGCTACATTTTGTTGCGGCAGTAATCCATGGTGCAGCTTTTGCAGCGCAGCTCTGCCACCTCCCTCCCTTTCCCTTCAAGCCAAGCTCGAAGTGACAAGCCTGGGTGGGGAGAGCCTGAACAATGAACACGGCCAAAATGTGGAAACTTCCCTAGGCGCTTAGCAGAGGGAAAAAAAAAACCAAAAAAAAAACCACCCAAAAAAAACCCACCACCAAACCACAGAAGAAAGAAAAAGGGGAAAGAAAAAAAAAAAAAAAAAGGCTCTGATCAGACTGTGCAAGCAGTAAAGCAGCAGCATCCCCCTATGAAAAAGAAGTTTTCCATGCCCTGTCAGAGAGAGGTTTAAATTAGGGTGTCCTAGGGCTAATTGCTCTTGATTCACCTCGTGTTTTTATTTAAGGCACACATTTTAACAACTGCACAAGTGAACCTGTAGCTGGCTCCACAGCATATTATTTTAGCTCTCAGAAAGCACCCCAAGAAGGATTAGGATTGATAATAAAACCCAATCGATATTTCCCCCTTCTCCTCTTTCAGATCAAAGGCACTGAGCAGGAGGAAGTGTCCCAACCCATCCTTACTGGGGGAGGACAGAGACAGGAGACCAGGAAACAAGAAGACAATGCACCATCAAAGCTGCCGCAAGGTGTTGGATCAATGACAACATCTGCATGAGGGTCTGGGCTACAATAGAAGCTGTTACCATGGGAACGGGTGCAAAAGCATCAAGCTGGAGGGAGCAGGCGATGATGAAAGGTGGGAAAGCGGGAGAGAGTATTTTTAGATCGCTTAGGAGGAATGCTACACAATGACATCATTCTATCTCATTATTTGCACCCATGCTGTATAACGCATTGTGGCATCTGCCCCAGGCTGTTAAATGGGAAAATGTTATTATGGATGTGAATTATAAATACTGCGGTGAAACTTGAGCTCAGGAGTTATTAGACATCACTATTCTGTAATAAAGGAGAGCATTTAATACACTGTGCTGTACAGATTCACTGTACGGTGCAAGAAGCATTGTGTCTAGGATTTTAATATTCTCAGAAAGTAATTATGAATCATCCTTTTATTGTTATTAAAAAGCAGAGTGCAAGTAATTTTACACATTTGATATCCCACATATCAACAAGCCTTTTGCACTGGAGAAGCGTGGCCTAATTTTCCAGAGTGCTGCGTGCCAACGTGCTCAGAATGAATGTGGTAGTAGTCGTAGGTGCTCAGCACTGCCAAAACTCCAGCCATCCATGTCACATGTGAAAGAAGCCTCATTAATCTCAAAAACACAAAGGGTACGTTTCACTGCCTGTGTTCAGCTCCTTGAGTAGGGCCAGACCCCTTGTACAGTGAAGGACTCAGTAGAAACCCACGGCATCTGTTGAATATACCCCTGATTTGGGGGGAAAAAAATTCTGACGCTCAGACACCACTCCTGGCTGACAGAGGGCAAACCCTCCAGCCTGGAGAGGTGAAACAAGCTGGAACTTGTCTGCCTTGTGTGGGACACGGGTGCTCAGAGCCCCCACTGCCCTGGAGAGGCTGGAATCGCTACTCCCATCACACTGCTGGCAGTGAAGCCGTAAGGATAGATCCAGAGGAACATGTTTCTTGTGACTGAAAAGCTCTGAGCCTGCTCTCTGCCCTGGAGTAACCATCGTTAAATGCTGCACTCAGCCAGAGTGTGTCCAGGGCCACCAGGGCCTGTCACTGGAGATGGGTAGGGACTGAAATTCCCAACCCATGCTGATACTTACCAATGCTGCCAAAATACCGCTGGGTGAGTGACAAAGCTTGCCCTAGCTTTTGCCCTGTATAAAGCAAAGCATGTGGGCCCTCAGCCATTTGTTTTCTCACTTAGGATGAACCTCTGTGTCAACGGGCAAGAACAGGAGGCGGGTAACTGGAGCAGTGCTGGTCCTGGTGCCAGGGGAGCCGGCACGGGGCAGGCAGTGGAGCACAGCCCATCTGCGAGGAGCGAGCCAAGCCAACACCATGCTGTAGTGCTCCTCTGAGGTGAGCTAAATATACCCTCCCTTGCCTGACCCCCATGGGCATGAGCGGGCATGGGTGGCCGGGGGGTAGTGGCATGAGCCTGGAGGCACGTGGCCACAGCCCTGGCCTCTCCTGCCCTGCCCTAAAAGGCACTGGTGCACAGCCCGGCCAACTGGGGAAAGAGAGCAAGAAATAGCACAGAGACAATGGTGGATGAGCAGAAATACAAGCAAGCCAGGGAGTTACCACCTGGCTGTAGGCAGAGGCTGCTTAAAGCAAGGACAATGGGTACACCACATAACCACTATGTGCAACTCTTTGTTTAAGCTCTCCTTCCTCACAGATGATCTGGCTCTTTAAATAAGTAATAAATAGTGAAACATGCTGATGTATGTGTGCTACTTCCAATCCATCTTTGGGGGGAGAAGATGAATGTTACCCAGCGCAGTGCAGCTCAGACTGCCAAGGGTCCCATAGGGCACGTCTACGAAGCAGGACTAGAAAAGGTGAGTGAATTTAGCTGAGCCTGAAGTAGAAACACCTGAAGATATTTTCTTTCCTAGTCTAAATGCAGACTTCTAGCTCCAACATCCCTGAGTCTGTTGTACTTAAATCTCCTGACTTAACTAGACCATGCCTGAAACGGTAGCCTTTTTTTATGATATCATTGGCTAACTTGACCTATTCTGTGCATCAGGTTCATTCAGTTTAATCTCACCCCCCATATCTAGTTAAGCTAATGCCCAGCACAATGTTAAATAACTTTTGCTTTCTTCCTGGCAGCTCTTTTTTTGGCACTTCTCATTTTATTTTATTTTTGAGGAAGGAGGTTAGGGTTCTACATCTTACAATATTAGTGTTGGATATAGATGAAACAATATTTCATACAACTTATCATTTAATTTGTATTGTATGTTAGCTTTGGCAGTGCAGGCGTTGTAGTCATGCCAGTAGAGAAACTTTGATCTGAAGGAGTGTAAAACTCAGCCAGGCTTGAAGTAGGGTTGCAGAAAATAATTTCAAATATTAGAAATCTGGACTGTGTTTTGGGGGATATGGGTGTTGTTGATGCCCTAAATATCCCATTTAATAAGAGGTATGACCTCCCTGCAAAAATCAAGGACCATTTTAGGTCAACATACAGCTAGGGACGAAGAGTCACTCTGGACATGTGTGGTATTCACTAGACACATTTTGGGCACTGCCCCAAGCTGAATCACAGCAGTCATGGACATGTACGGCTCGAGGGACCTCCAGAGATCACCCAGCCTCTCTTCTCCTCCCCTTCCCTCTCTTCCTGTCTGATATCCTCGACTGATATTTGTTTAACCTTTTAAAAAAATCTTTGGCGACAGGGGCAGCCCTCCACCAAGGCATAACTCTCCTGCTGGTTACAACATGTTTTTTTCTTTAGCTCTAAACCAGCTCACTCTCACCAAGAAATAGCTCACCTTCTTCCCTGCCTACCTGAAGACTAGTTGGTCTCATGTCAAACCTTACATAGTTGACACATTGCCATGTCTGCCCTCATCCTCCACTCTTCCAGCCTGGACAAACCAGTTCTTTCAACCTTTCCCTATAAGCCGCATCTTTCAGGCTACCACCATGTCCCACTCACTTCCAAGCTCACCTGCATCACCCTCAGAGGCAGTGAGATGCCATCCTCTGCCGAGCTCAGCCCAGAGGAGGGAGGAATGGTGATTTCCTCAGCCTCACATCTGGCATGACCACTAACACCTCCCACTTGGCCCCTTCCCTGTCTCAGACCATCAGCTGCTGCCTTGCCTCTCACCTGGGCCTTCCCTTCTCTGCTGCTGCCAGCCCAGCCCTTCCCCACGGCTTTGTTATCCTCTTGAGTCCTCCTTCTAAGTATGTGCTCTGCACTCCTCTGTATTGAATTGCATTTTATCGATCTGAGACCATTTCTCCCATTTGTCAAGACTGCTTTGATTTCTAGCCCTCCAAAGTGCTTGCAAAGTGTGTTACCCCACCTGGAGGTACCAACAGATTTTAAAGTGTGCTTTCTATCCCATTACCCTCCTCATTGATGATATAAATAATAGCAGCATGATCCAGTGGTGCTTGCTTGCTTGCTGCTCTCCCTCCCTGCCGACATTGCCTGGTACCGGGGCAGTGAGCATCCCTGCCCATGAGATGCAGGAGGGACATGGGCTTTCTACCAGTAACGGCAGACCCCTGAAGACAAAGGGTAAAGCACATTGTCCCACACAGCAGCATATCTAATGCTGCTGGTGTCAGGCATTAGAGCCTTGTTCCTGACGCAGGCATGCCTCTGTCCAAAGTTTAAAAGCTCCTCCTGTGTGTGGGGGGAGTGTGGAACCTCAAGCCTGTAGCCAGAAGACAAGCTGGGCTTGGTTTGGCTCAGCAGGACTGCTGAAGCTTGGGCTACCAGAAACGTTTATTGAGTGAGATTGTGCAGCTTGAGCTCAGGCTTGCCAGGGACCCAGCTGAACAATTAAAGGAAATATCATTCAGTCGCAGGTTGCAGCACACTCATAGCCCTGCCTTCAATGAATAAAATTAATCATTCTCACTGATTCTCTAATCAACCCAATCCTCAGAGGTGTAAATTACGCTGGCAGATGTATAATCAGGGAAGTTTTCCAAATTAACCTAAAAAAACCCCAAGAACCCACTGAGTCTCTCAGTATTGGCTGAGCTGAGCAAAGGCTGTCTAAAACAAGTGCAACACAAAACAGGGCGGTAGCAACCATGCCTTGCAAAAGCCGATGGAAAAACAACCATCTTGGGAGGGCTTTGATTCAAGATGATGACACCCATTCTGGGCCAACCTTTCCCCACTGACCCTGCCCAGATGCTCGAGATATGCGTCCAAGCACATATTTGCATATAAATCCCATCAGGATCCTACACGTCAGCAGGTGGAGAAGCAACCTCGGGAAAGGTCCCAATCCCTTTGGCCAGCAAACCTGTAGGAAGAAAATAAACCTCATCACATGGCTAGGAATAAAACATGGAGAGTGGTGGTATGACCATCAATTGGTGTCACCCTCTGCTAAATGCATCCCCACCATCAGCCTCAGGCTGGCTGTTGGATGGTGGGGGACATCAGCTTGACAGCTCTGGTGTGGTTTTATCTTTTCTGTTTTTGTGGTGGGAAACACCAGTGGTCCTTGGAGAAGTGAAGGTGGCTGCTGCATGATAGCGCCTGGGAGACGGCCTATGTCAAACAGTTATTCATCCACTGACCTGTCCACAAAGGTCTTGGAACACTATTTATTTTCCCTAGAGATGTGGATTGAAATAACTGTACTGGTGTGTACTGAGTAACAAAAAGGAGGAGATGTCAGAATTTTAAATGCAGCATTGGAGCCTTTAGAGAAAAACAGTGTGACAAAGCAGCAAAACCCGAGTTACAAGTGTATTGCCTGTGCGACCTGGGGGCATGAGAAAAGTTTGGATGGGTCCCAGCCTGCTGCTTTATGTACTCACTGTCTTATTATGTAAAATAAAAACAAAATGGATTCCAGCAAATAATGGTAAATATTTGATGATATAATTATGCCTTATTAATGCAATGTTCATTCTTTTGCAAATTAAATTTTCACAGGAATTCATCACCCATTTAATTTTTATTATTTAGGCCATGAGTATGTCACAGTTGTTTGTTATGTACTTTCATAGCCATTTGATTAATATTAAATGTTTAAAATAAAAACTCCATTTATATTTTAGTTATAATGCCCTACAAAAATATTATGAATACGAGTCAGTATTTATGGCCCATATTAGTTCTTAGTACTACTTTTGATATTTTTATTGCTGTACAGGACATGCACAGTTCATTACATATGAAAAATAGTTTAATTTTCAGGAGCTTTGTTACAATCCACAAACCGGAGAGTTTTCCTTCCCATACTGCACAAGCCTCTCCATTCTCCTGCTCCCACCTCTTTTATCCTGAAGAAGGGAGACCTGAGGGAGGGACAAACCTACCCTATCTTCATGCCTGGAAGCATGGATCTCTTAGACGGTATGAACACAGGAATTACAAGTTTTGAAAATCCTGACAACACAGCTCAGGTCCACCCAAATGTACAGATCTGACCCACGGCTGGACAGGAACTGAGGAGAGTGTTAACTACAGGGGGATCATCTCACAGGTCTGTAAGGCATCTTTCATGCCTGTTGAATGTGGTATTAAACCGAGCCCTGTATGTTTGACAATTACCCCATATAGAAAAGGTCTTGGGGCCACTGCAGCCGGTACCGTACTGCTGTGGGTTTCAGGATCCAAAGATGCCTGGGACGAGCAGACTCTCCTGTGGCACCGGGAGCAGCATTAGGTTTTCTGCTGCAATAGCTCAGGCAATTTCAAGTGTTCCAGACTTTTCTTCAGTACTTGCTGTGGCTTCTATCAAAAAACTAAAAAAGGACCAGAAAAACTAAAAAAGGACCAGAAAAACCCCTCATGAATGCTCCCCCTGTTCTCTGCCAACCCATTGTGAATCAAGTAATCTCATGAAAGGAGCAAAATGGCCACAGTCATTACTGTGCGTCAGTAGGATGTCAGTCATAAACCAGGTACCTCCAAAGGCCTTGCTTTCCTTTTGCTACACTGTTTTGGTGCTCTGTCATCTTTGACAACATCCTTACAGACTTTAATGTCATTGTATCTCCCACCAGCCACAGGCTGCATGCACAGAGCATCTTCCCAGCTCCAGTTATGTTGGATTTCACTGGCATGCTTGCATGTTGCCTGCAGG
Organism: Athene cunicularia; assembly: GCF_003259725.1. NCBI lineage: Eukaryota > Metazoa > Chordata > Aves > Strigiformes > Strigidae > Athene > Athene cunicularia. The sequence continues at coordinate 81,960,902 of NW_020799097.1, forward strand.
AAGAGAATCGGATCCTAGGATTTGCTAAACGTCCTGATGACAGCAGGAGACGAGGGGCTACAGATGACAGCACCTGTCCCCACCACCACTTCCACTACTGGAAAATGACAGGTCCCGGCTCCCTCAAGACAACAGGACACAGCTAGGCTTTTCTTCCTCAGCTTCCTCTTAGCAACTTGAAAGACGCACACCTACTTCCAGCTTCACTGGGCTTTTATGAGACATGGTGGGCTTCTGCCATGCACCTCGTGCTCAATTAAAGTGGTGCAAAGTGAATACAAAACCTCCCCTGTCTGTTCTGATGGCTTCCTACCTGCCTTGCCTTGCTACACCTGACTAGCCGAGGTGAAGGGCCACAATGGTGGGTCCGTACAACAGCAGTATGCTCCTCACCTGTGTGAAGCCAACTAATGGTGCTGGACTCAGCAAGTTAAACAGTCCTTATAAACATTCCCTGCTCCAAGCCTGCTCCTCTGTTTCTGAAAAACTACCAGACAGCCATCCTAGCACTGTAGTGGGTAATATCCCCTGCGATTTGGAGTTTGCTAGGCAGAGCAAGCAGACGCAGCCAGCAACAAAAGGCTTGTATTCTCTTCTGTGGCTACTGACTGAAGTGACATTTCAAACAAGCAGAGAAAATGTTCCTGAAGGTATAGAGATTTAAGTACCAGAGGTAAAAGCAGGTGCTTCCCTCTGCACCACCAGCGCTTTCTCTCAAGAGCTCATCCTGATTCTCATTTCCGTTCCCCAGGCTTTCCACTGAACTGAAACCACTCATTTCAGGTGATGTTTAGCAAAATATTTTCTTTCTGAGGGTGGTTCAGGAACTTTTGGACTGTGAGAGGACAGGCACAGTGTGTATGGGCCTGCTACATGCTCTTTTCACCCCTTCTCTCTCTCAAACACATGCACACACATGCTGCCTCCACTCATGAAGACCGTGAAGAAGCACAGGCTGTGCATGGCTGTGGCTGTGACATTTTCATTGCAACCCCGTTGTGGCTGCTAGGTTTGAAGAAGTGAATCCAGACCTCGGTTTGCAGAGGCAGGGGAGCCAGGACCCCTCTTCTAAGTGCAATCGAAACCCCTACCAAGAGTGAGGGCCCTCTCTACTGTCAGAACAGGCTGTGCTTTGTCTCCTTCCAGCACCACCATCTCAGAAAGCAGGAGGGGAACAGCACCTGCAAGAGGGTTTGTGCCCCCCAGCCCCCACATTGTCCTCCGCTAACTGGACTGCCACTTTCAAATAAGGACAGAGTGCTCCATGTTTCTCAGGTGAAATAGGCTGGGGAGAGGGTGTCAAAGTGGGTGGCTTGATTAATTTGGTTTGAAGGTAACAGCTGCCATGCAAAATAGATGGCTGTTTGGCCCCTGGGTCCCACCTTGCATCTCTGCAGGTCTTCCTCCATTCAGAAATTGTGCTTCCCTTCAGCTGTTGGGCTGCAGGATTTCTGGAAAGAAACAGAGCTCTGGCATGGAAACCAGCAGCAAGAACTGGGATAGCAACTGAATTATACTGTTAAAAATACTCAGTCCTTCGAATGAACTGAAAAAAGTAATTGCTTCTTACAGACTAGGAGAAAAGATGCAACCACGATATCAGCTAGTGTTAGACAGTACACGAGAGCCACTGTACGGTGGCAAGGAGCAGGGGGGGTGAAACCCATTGAGTCCCTTTGCCCTGTGTCATTCCCAAAGTGCAGAGCCCAGCCGTTTCCAGAGACACTGCTGTGCAGGGCACTGCAGCAGCCTGGGCCATCGGGCTGCCTCCTGTGAGCAATGTTCATTTCTGGAAACTGAAATACCTCAGCTTCCAAATCATGACAGCAGAAGGTGCTTTACTTAGGGTTGAAATTGGAGCCAAAATCTATTCCTGGCAATGACTTGAAGGTCACGCATCAACAAAGAGTTCCTACCCCATCGGTATGTGCTATTAGACAGATGCTGCTGTTGCTCTTTCTCTGACAGTGACAGATTTTAGGCTTAGCTTGCCACCCTTTCATGGGTGTGTTTGTTTTCTCCTCCAGTCTACATTGCTCTCCTAATCCTTGCCCCCAGCTCAAGTTTCACCCACTTGCGCCCTCCCCCAAGGGATGCAGTTAGGCACAGTTTGTGCAAATCTTTACAGTAACAGCAAAGTCCTTCCCACCTGCAGACTTCACCAGCAATGAGATGGCAATGCGACTCTGCAAGCCTGCCCGGCAATAGCCTCTGGTCTTGGTATCCCCTGAGGTGAGCAGAGCAGCTTCACACACGGCCCTTGCATCCATCACAGGAGGCTGGGGACAGACGAGGGGACTCAAAAGTGGAGACGTGTCCCATTGCCGTCCTTCTCCAGCTGGTGGGACGCAGCACTGCGCACTAACGTCTGAGGAGGCTGTGGGGAGCACAGCCCTAGTTTGCAGTGCTAAGGGTCTGGCTCCCTTCCTTCGGTACACAGCAAAGGTCCTTTATAGGGCAAATGTCTTGGTGTTCACAGTCTGCGGAGGGGTTCAGGCTCCCATGACACAGGTAGTTTATTACCAAATCTGGCCATTCCCCCTTGGTCTTCTCCGGAGTAAGACACTCACTATGCAGACCAGAGGGGAACAAAGTTCCCAAAAGGACTGCCCTGCTACCCCACCACCATCGCTCTGGTGCCTTTCCATCTCAAGATAATTATGTTTTTTATGATGGCTCTCTGCAGGTGTTTGGCATATAAGGAGACATCAGTAAGAAATGCAGCAAGCTGAGGGTTATGAATGGTGGCCTTGGGATGGGCAAGTCAGTCAGGGATAATTTGGGAGTGAGGAAAGAGGAGCCTGGTGCACTACTGATCCCCATGGACAGAGATGGATTAGAGCAAACGGTTGCCTGTATTTATAACCTTCCCAACACCCTGCTGCGCCCAAAGGAGAGGAGAGAGGAAGAATCACAAGACCCTCACTGGCTAGGGCTTGGGAAAGGAAGTCTCTGAAATGTGAACGCTGGACATCCCCTCCTGGGGTCGAGATTTTCCATGGTGTCACTCCCGCTGTCACTCGCGGGGGGAGAGCTCTGGTGAGCTGATCTTCAATCTCCAGCCCACAGGAGAGTTTTTCAGGAGTTCAGAGAGCCAACCTGAAGGGAGGCAGGGAGAAGTCTGCCCCTCTGGTCCCTGCCCCTCATCTCCTTCTACCTCCAAGGGCTGGTGGAGCTAATTGATTTCTTATGAGTACAGTCCTTTTCAGTGTGAGTCTGTGTTTATGTTTACTTTAGGAGCTAGAGATGGTACAGATGGCTAATTTGTTTGTTCGGTATTGTTCTTTCTAGCTGCCTAGAGCTGTTTTTGTACTTCTGTATTTGTCATGGTTACTGCATACTCAAAATCTCAAGTGCCTCTTTTCCTGTATGGCAGAAAGCTTACTAAGTATCAGCTGAAAAATCAAGACTGTTTATGAGGATTCTCTCTTTTACCCCTTTGTCCAGAGCTTCCCCCCAGTGCCTTTGTTTAAGTGGGGAGCCTGGGAGGCAGAAAGCCAGCTCCAGTGCAGAGGTTGCCCAGAACACCCAGAAAACATGGACAACGGGCTTTCCCCCGACTCTGAGAGCTCCCCAAATGGGTCACCTCCCCTGCAAGTTAGGGAGGAACATGGGCAGGGACAACTGGTGCTGCTGGCAAGAGAAATGGTGGGGGGGGGAGTGAAGCAGCTGCATTTGATCACACAGCATTGCTGCCCAGTTGCTGCTGGTGGGAAGAGCAAGTTCCTCTGATTAGCATTCCCAAGAACACAATTAGGAGACAAGGCTATTTTCAGCGGTGTCCCCTCTCATGGCTTGTAAAGACACAAGCGCAAAGAAAGCTGGAGTAGGCGCTTCCTCCACCACAGGCACTGGATGGCTTATATTAGCACAATGCTCCAAATCCCCTGTAAGTCCTCCCAGAAAGGGAGAGTAAATATAGTTTGTCAAACAGTTATCTTTAGCACACTGTCTCGTCTGCCAGCATGAATCTTTCTGCATGACCTCTTGCTAAGTCAGGGCAATTTCTTCTCGTTTGCTTACTCCTGCCTGCGATGCTGTGCCCAGAGGGAAGCCAGGGATCCCTGGGGCCGGGGGGAGAGGCTGCTTCCACCCCCCTCTCTCTGACCAGCCTCTGTATGGACACAGCTGGGTTATTGACCTTTAGGCCCAGTTTTTCCCATCTGTTTTAAAAGGCAAAAAATATGAGATGGAAGTTCACATGGAAGGATGGTGAAGGGAAAGCAAGCTGGCTCTGCTGGGGAGCCCCTCTGAGCTCCAGCAACCGAGGGGCACACTGAGTCCACACCTCTGCACCAGGTTCTCTGTAATGATGGGACAGTGTGGGAGGAGAAACACGGGAAGGTTTATGGGTGAGCTGAAGCCTACATTGCACCACTGCTTTGACAGGCAGCCTTTCCTTCCCTTGGTCTCACTTGGCCACCGCTTTTCTTGTGCCACCACTCATTCAGCTGCGTAAGCACAACATGAGCAGCTGCGTAAGCACAACTAGGAGAGTGGGCAGGTCCCACCTTTCGGGGTTCGGCCAGCCTGGGATGGCTGTGGCCAGCTCACGGGCCATGCATGGGGTGCTGGCAGGGCTGGGACACTGCAAGGCCGCAACAAAACCCTTTTGAGCTGAGATGGGGAGGTGTGGGAGAAAGGGTCTCGCACACCAGCAGAGACCTCACCACCTAGATGAAGAGCATCCTTTCTTTTAACAAGAAATAGAGGGAAAGACCAGAGTTGAATGCAGCTCTGATTGCCCACCAGTTGCCCTGCAAGCTGGGGCACCACAACAGGTCAAATCCCCTGGACATGGGTCTGCAGCCTCTGTCCCCATGGGCTATTCCATTACAAGGCAATCCCCTCATGGCAGGCAGCTACCTGGAAAACTTAATAGCACCCAGCAGCCAAAAAAGGCCCAACCCATGTCAGGTCATGGCTATACTGGAAAGTCAGAGGCAGAGCTCACTTTTCCCTGGATAAGCTCGAGCCTTACGAACGCAGCGAGAGGGCAGGCAGCTCCAGCATGCCACCTTCATGGGAGCATGGGTTTCACAGCAGGTCTCCCATAACCATCACAAACCAAACCACTAATTTTCAAACAAATAATTTCCTTTTTTTTTTTCTTTAAATCTCAGCAGCATCTCATCCCTTCAGGAAACTGCCACAGGCAACTGGTGTACCACAAAGCTCAGAGACTATGATGTAATGAAAAGGGGGAGATATAGAGAATTAATGGTCCCAGCTGCTATTATAAGCTTTACTCTCCCCACTGCACTTGGTTTGAGAGGCATCATGTTGCAGCTCCTTCCCCTGTGCCACTTTATAGTATAGTTGGGGAACTCTCCAGAACAAGAACACCACAGTTTTGGTGCCGTCTGCCAGACAGAGAAACCCAACCATGCTCTTTTGTCAGGAGGCCCCCTGCTTCCCCCTGTGCTACTGAGCAGAGCTCTTCCAAACTTGCAGACACCAAGTCCTCATCTCTGCCATGCTGCTGCGGTAAATCTACAGCAACTCCAAAACAGCCAGGGTTTACATGGGGGAGCAAAGGCCAGAATCAGGCCTGGCGAGCTGCTGCTCACCCCACAGGAGTTGAAGAGGGACCAGATGTCCCATGGGATGCCACACTCAGTTGTGCTCCAGGGATGGGGAGTGAACCCGGCCCTGGCTGAGCATCAGGAAGGGGACAGAAGGAGAGAAGCTGTCTCCAGCATCCAACAGCCTTATGCAGAGGATTGCATCCAACCTCCCTCCCTCTGTTGGCAATAACTGAGGGTATCTCTGTTAAATATGTATCTGTAAGAAACCTACCCGCTGTCGGGTGACTATAGCCAAAGAAAAGTCAGACAGCTGCATGCCAGATATGTGGCATACAACCACATATATTCTGTGACTGAACCAATGCGGAGGCAGTGTAACCATTTCCTGCAACACAGGTTTCATGAGGGGCTCCAATCCATGTGCTATTTTGTCTGTTGGCATCACCTTCATCTTCTTTTCTTCCATTAACTTCAGGCAAGTGTGGAATGGAGCACAGGCAGGAGCCTGTCTTTCCCGGGTGCAGGGAAGCTCACCTCCCTGCAGGCAGGACATTTCTCAGTCTTCATCTCTCTGACAAGGCCTTTTCCAGGGACAATGAGGTGCCTTCTACTGCTCTCCTGATAGAAGCAGCACCACCCCCTTACAATTCTTCCTTGCCTGGTACCTGCTGAAACCTTCCACCTCGGCCCTGCGCAGCCATTAGGTGCTTTTCCACCTCTGCCCAGTGGAGAAATTAGATGACGAAGACAAGCCACAAGTCTCCTTCATTCAGCACAGCTCAACTCCAGCCAGCCACATCTTGGTGGCCAGCCTTAGTTCCCAAATGATTTCCCCACAGCCATGCTATGCTAACATTCCCAGAGGTGCAAATGCACACATGCAGCACAGACATACTGGCAGCCAGAAATCACTTAGGGAGCATATCCAGTGATTCAAACGAAGCTCATTGCATCAGCTCAGTTCTCAGGCTTACTCTTTTCATTTCCTCAACTTTGAAGCAATTCCTGACTCTATCACACCTTCCATGTGCCTGACCCAGTTAGGCTCACCCAGATTCCCACCTCCACCAGCTCCTCGTTGGGCTTGGGGGTGATGGAGCCAAAGTCCAGCTACCCCCCTCACTATCCTGGCACAATTTGCATCCCAGAACTCACAGAGCTCTTTCCTGTTAGGATGCTGCTAAGGAGACAGCAACAGTAATAAATGGCTTCAAGAAACTCTCCCAGCCCTTCCTATTTATTATAAACCAGTGAGATGCCAGTACCAATGAGCAAAGTCTTAAAAATAAATGTGAGATTCTGCCTGGAAACATGATATTTTTCTTTTGCTATTCATGAATAAGGATTGTATTTCCCAGGTAAATTAACTTGAAATGTGTTTCTAAACTTAGTTTAAATGTGAATTTTCCAACAACATTTCTTGTTCGTTTTTCAAAAGGCCAATGAAGCTTGCACTGACAACAAAAAAACCCTTTCCTTTACGTCAAGGGAAGCAAATATTGTGGAGAAAAGGCAGATTGGTGGATCAGTAACAGCATCAAGTCATTCACCCTTATAGCTCTTGCACTTCCTTCTGGTTATTCTGAAAAGCAGCCAGAAGATGCCCTGCATGGAGCCAGGAGCCCTGCAACGCTGACAACAGGAACCAGAATTTTATTTCACTTCATCGGTTACCTCCTGCCCCTTTCCTTCCCAGTATTTCTAGACATGCTTGTGAAAAAGTTGAGGATAGAGCAACTTTGCTCTGCTGAGGCCTAGATTACTCATTCACCTTATCTGCACATACAAAGTACCCTCAAAGAACCAACATTTCTTCTGAATTATTTATAGTATATGGAAATTATAATAACATGGAAATCTGCTATGATTTAATTAATTATGAATAAGTAATAAGGCAATGCAAGAAATACATTTAACTGAAAAACCTATTTATAATGAAATGATTTCTTATAAATAATTAGAGCAAAACTCTGTGTGTTGTAACTCATCATTTACATTTAGGGCCTGATTCTTCCTGCACTTCTGGTGTAACTTTACCCACAGAGATGCTCTCACAGAGCTGCTGAAGCCAATGACAGAGCTGTTGGCAGGATGGGATCTGGTTTAGGATTAGAAGGAGAATGAATTGCAAAAGGAAAAGGTCACTTTTTCTGCTATGTTTTTTAAATAAACTAAGGGTCAGCAATTCGGTCTCTAAAAGATGAGCTTTGCTTTCTGCCTGGAGGGTAAATTCACCTTATTTTTCCTTTCTTAACCCTATTTAAAAGGAAACAAAACCCAGATGACACTAACTTTGTTTCACAAGTATTGCTTACCATTTGACTAAACTCTGTACAACAGCTCCTGGCAACATGGACCCTAACTGATATACCTGTGGGTGCCATGACAAAACCCACTGATGGGAGGAGTGGCCCCTGAAGGAGTGTGACATGCACCATCTGAGCAAGAGGGATTAAATTCAGAATGCTGTCACCAGCCTGTCCTTGGTGCTAGCCTGGGCCTCAGCTCAAGGGAGTAATGAGCAAATTAGACCAGCTACCTTCCAGCTCCCACACTCAACAGGCAGAAGCAGGGATGGATAGCAAATAATTTGGCCCCTTTTTTTAAAGTAGATGGTCTCACTGCAGTCCTTTATCTCTGCTTTGAAAACAGGCTGGTTTTTAACTCTGGTCAAGTACAAACTGCATCACAGAAGTAATACTGGGTTTCAACTGTAAGCATTAAATGGAAAGGATGCTTCATTACTGTCACCTTGAAAAGGGACAAAATAAGAGGACCAGATCTTGTAGTCCTGCTTTCACTGACGTAAGACAGGGTTTTCCTCAGGAGAGGAACTCAAGACAAGCTGGAAAACATACATTTCACTCAGATGCTCAGGCTTACTCCACCTGCAACAACCTCAAACATACCCGGTTCTCCTCTTTGCCTTTCTTACCCAAAAGAAGCCTGTGCTGGAGCGGCACTGGTACTTCTTCCTACGCATTAGGCACTGCTTTGGCTTTTGGAGGGGCTTGTATGAAGTTCTCATGCAGGATCAAGACACATAATAAAACATGTAATAAAATTAGGCTCAGTAAATGAAGAGAAAGCCCTCTGCCAACAAAAGTAGCCACACACGTAGCCTTTGATAGGCCAAACATAGCCCATGAGCCACTAGCTGAACTCCCTTGGTCACCATCAGGATGAAACAGGCAGTGCCACAGCACCTTTTCAGAGCTGCTCAGGAAAAGCTTAAACTGAGGTCACACCCAGTGAGAAGGGTGAATGCAGCCAAAACCCAGCTCTCTCGGGCAGCCCCGTCTCCTGCAGGCACCTCTGAAGGTGCTCCCCCAGAGAAAGCGCTGCCAGCAGCAGGGGTGCGGGGAGAAGGACAATGTGTAGCTGGCAGGTCAGGTAACCCCATCCCTCTGCAGCCAGGGAGCAGCTAAAAAGGGAGCCCGGAAGCTTGCCTACACAAACCAGATTTATTGGTGTCGCTCCAGTGCTTCATGGACTGTTATCCATCAAAAGCAGCACTGAAATTGGCACTCTTCGCAGAAAAGGAAGGGATCCACCCCAAAACACTAAATGTCAGGAAACTTTTGTGACACAGGATGAAGAAACACATGCTGCCGCTGCAGTTCACAATGTTCCTGCTCAGAAGATAACCGGGAGGCAGGGCGGCTGCGCTGGGCTGGGCTGCCGGTCCGCACCTTCCACCGGCGCCAGGACCACACAAAACCTGCAGAGCCCTTGCTTCAACTCCTCCCCGAGGGGTGGCCAGGGGCCAAATGATGAACCACCCAGCGCTCACCACCGTTCCCAGAAAGTCTCCCTACCTGGAAAGCCTCGAGGTTAAGAGGTGGATTTCGGGAAATAACAAAATTGTGGAGAAAAGGAGAGGAGCAGAAGTCAGAACTCCACCTTCTCAAGTTAAATTTAACATGGTCAGACAAAGAGGTCCAGGCAAAGAGCCACAGTAAACTGAAGCAGCAGAACCGGTGAGGTGAAATAACCATCTGGATTATAAAAATATTAATAGGGGGTATAAAGCAGCCAATTTAGTTATGGGCACAGGTTATTTGTCTCTCCAAAGAAAAGCAGAGGTCTTACACGAATAGAAGGGCTTTCACAATATGAAAGCAATCATCAAAATAACCACTAAAAAAAAATAAAAAATCATTGCTTCATGCTGTTTATCATTGTTTGTTTCCTCCGGGAAGGCCAGAAGGTGCAGCTTAGATGTCTAAGCAGAAATTTTTAACTAATTAGAGTCCCTGGAATGACAAGTTTAAGCCCCAGCAGGGGCCATCCAGCCCCCTCCTTCCCTGGTGCAGGGAAGCTTGTACCCAGCACCGCTACTGCAGGAACTGTTTTGTTGCCCAGAGTTAATAAAGATAGCACAGTACTTTCTGCAAGGAAAAAACCACCTTCTTTCTGTAATTTCTGAAGGGCAGGTTGCCCTAACTGTATTTTCATAGGGAAAATGGATTGAGCCCTATACAATCACCACCACAAAATCACAGGGAACTTAATGATGGGTTTTTTTTAATTATTACAGTCCAAATACGTCTGAAAGTGTGATGAAAAAAGTGGTGCTTATGCTGGTTTGGCTTCATAGCAATGCATGAAGTAGCATCTACAAAGGCATGAGTCAGTGTGCAAGAGCTGATTTATTTCCTGATTTTTGTGAAGTGAAAAAAAGGTGACGTTCAACATCACCTTCTTCTGCTCCCATTGAAGTCTTTCATACAGTACCCTTATCTATCAGCTGAGGGGTGATGCATCTTAAAAGAGAAAATTATTTGTTTCTAGTCCTTAGCAGCACTAGGTACTGAAGTAAGACAAAAAAAAAAAAAAAGGTTGTAAATAGTCTGGACAAAATTAATGCCTCATTCCATTATGCAGTTGTTGCCCAATATCTGTAAGTCCTCTTACTACTGGACAGTTGGAGAATATGACATTGCTATAAAAAAGGGTTGGAGAAAACCTGGATTTCTGGTGGAAAAAAAAAATTAAGGGAATGTATTTGAAAAAAAAAAAAAATCTGCCTCCTTCAGATCATAAAGATGCAAAAAGGAGGAAAAAAACAAACCAAACCAAACCAAAACATATAATAAAAGCAGCAAAAAAAGCACAAAACCATGTGAGTGAAAAGGGAAAGTCCAGCTTGCTTTCTTGTGCCCCTGGCCGAGTAAGTGGCAGGGTGAGGCCCCATCCACAGCCCTACCACCTGCCCACTGCCCAGCCAGCCCTCCAGCCCGGCATGGAAGGAACGGGAGGATTGTCTCCCAATGGAGAAGGAAGCGACCTGGTGAACCAATAACCCCTTTCATCTCTGTTTACTCATCTTCTGTTTGTTTTTAAATGGCTGCCAAAAAAAAAAAAAAAAAAAAGCAGGAGCCATCTCTGGGGCGGGGTGGGGGTGGGGAATTAAGTGTTCTGCAGTGGAAAAGGGTAAAAGAAAACACATACTTGGCATTTTTGCAGTGAAGAGTGAAATCCCTTTTTCTCAGAGGCACCAGCTGAGATCTCCCTGAAAATCAGAGGCTCCCCAGGTTTTCCCAGGGAAGCCACAGCCCTCTGACAAGGATCCGGGCATCCTGCTGCCCCACCACCCCATGGCAAGCCCCACAGTAGGGTGCCCCAGGACAGGAGGGGGGCACCCTGGGGCTGGGGACCACTAGGACAAGCGGTGGTGGGTTGGGGGGCAGAGAAAGGGACCCCAAACTGGGGGCATGGCTGGGCGCTGTGCAGGGCAGGGTGGGTTCTCAGCCCTGCCCTAGCCTTGCATGGAAGTGGGAGCTCAGGAGCAGGGACGCTTCTTGTGGGGTTTGCCAAGTCAAAGGTGGTAGAAGGAAGAAACACCTATGGGAAGCAGGAAGCTTTCACGAACTTTTCCTGCCATGTCCACAAGTTTATTTTATAGGGGATTTCCACTTGATGCAACATTTTGGGTTTTAGCATGTACTCTACTATACCAATCTCTACAGAAATAGCTCTTGAGTAGCAGAAATAAAAGCAAAGTTAGGTGAAGTGTGTATAAAAATAACTGCAGAGTTGTCTCCCCATCTTAGGTGCACCTATGCCAACCAAGCAAGACAGCCATACGGACACTTAACATGCACTTAGGAGATATCTATGGAGACATTACTGTTTCTTCTTTCCCAGAAGAGACGGAGGCTTCAGGAGGTTTCAGCCTTTCAGGGAGGTCAGCAATTAAAATTTGATCCCCGCATTTACTGCTCAAAGCCCATGGCTTGCTCCAGAGGCTACCAGAAGGCAGCGAAAGAGTTACCTCTGGAGCAGCAGCCCCAGGTGATGAAGTGGATAAGAATGCACTCCATTCAGCTGCTGGGAGCACTGTCTGACCTTGGGCCATGGCAGAGGAAAGGCCTCCCGCTCCTGGGAACAAAGGGCAAGGGAAGGAGGGTGGCTCAGGAGTCCTGCTGCCCTCCATGTGAGCCTGGGGAGGGCATCTGGGCCGTACCTTGGACCTGCTTGGCAAGTGGCAGGAGCCACTCACCTGCAACACACCCACTGCAGAAAGTGAATCTGTATGTTGCCCAGGCCCACCTCCTGTTTTAACACGGGAAAAGAGTTCTGGTTTTTTGTTTTGGTTTGGTTTTTTTTACTTGCCTCATTATCTCTGGGAGCACAGACTCGAAAGTGTAGTTTATACTGGGCTGGACTGTGGCATATGAACAAACAATAGTCCACTTGGGCAAAGGTGTTGGGCTTTTGAAATTATTTTTCAAAAGCTGCCGCTGGAGCTACCTAAATGCAAATGCTCTTGGAGGAGAAACATGAAATGCTGAGGGCTGAGCCTTTTCAAGCCTAATTATTGGACACCTCCCACCTGTATGTAGCCCTGTTGTGGTGAAGCACGTGCTGAAGCGGTAGGAGTCAGGGCTACAAACATCTCGATTTATGACAAGCTCAGCGACTCCTGGTGCTATTAATTTCCGCACGGTCCAATGTCTTCTCCTCCCACCTGAGGAGAGGCTGTGATCGTGCAAGGACCGCGGCTGTGCCGTAACATCCTGCACACCGCACAGGTGTCCTCTGCCTCTTTGGGGGCAAATTAGACATGGGGAGCGGGGGGCAGCAGCAGGGCAGGTACCACGCTGCAGGTGAACTATTGCCCCAGGAGGGCGAGCGGGTGGCTGGGTGTCCCCGGAGCAGCGTCCCATCCTGCTGAGAGCAGTTGCCCTGCCAGCAGGATGGACGAGCAGGGCTTGGCCCAGGCGCAGAAGGAAAGGATCCAGGAGCTCTGTTGACATAACAAGCCACTAGAGAGCACTCTCAAATGTATTTATACCCTTTGCCTAAGCGCTGGTTCATAAAAACACGCGGTTGCCATGGCCTGGTTTACAGCACATCTAAAAAGAGAGCTCCCAAACATACCAGGTTTTCTGAGGCCACCGCAAAGGCCTCCCTTGTGCGACGCCTTTCCCACCCCCCGGGACCCGGACACAGGGCAGCACCCGCTGGCTCCACACACCCCCACTTGCCCTGCACTGCTGCCTGGTTACAAGTAAGTGTCAGAAACACCATTTAAAAAAATGTAAAAAATAATACTGCGCTTGGGCAACTAGCTTTTTCAAGTTTTCTTTTTTTATATTAAAAAAAAAAGTGCGAGAAGTATTTAAAGCTCCTAGATTCCTTATACTTAGTGCCAGAAGTAAAAAAAAAAAAAAAAAAAAAAAAAAAAAAAAAAAAAGTAAAAATGGCAACAGGTTAGTTCAGCAGCTATCAACAAAAGCACCATGCAGGCGATCTGCCAGGAAAAAATATCTTGGGAAAAAAGTGATGGAAGTGGGTTTGAAAAAAAAAAAAATCACACATTCTTCATTAAAACACTTTTAATACTACACAAATTACAGTATCAGCTTTTAAAAAGTTTAAAAAGGAATATTAACAGTAGCACTGTTGCAGCTAAAGCACTTCAAAATAATAATAAAAAAAAGTTTGTAGCCCAGGAAGTAGTAAAGTAGTATAAAGGAAGAATCCTCCAGAGCTTTACTGTAACTCAGTAAAGCAACCAAAAGGAAAAAAGCAACACTGAATGTGAGAAAAATTAGTTATGTATGAACATTCTCAGATTTTAATTTTTTTTTTCATTTCCTTTAGCAGTTCTGAAGTTTTATGGTGCAGATTAGACTTGGCCAGGGTCTGAACATCAGCCAAGCGAGCGTAGCCACCACAAGCCATTTCTCTTCCAGCTACTCTGTTCCCAGGCCACCGCCTGGCATCACTGGCCAGGGAGTTTCCATCCTCTCTAGGAGTCCCAGTGCCATGGGAGTGGGGCAGCTGGCAGGGAGGAAGAGGAAGGTGCGCTTCCTCACAGGCCTCTCCACCCAGTCACACCAACGTCCCTTGGCCCCAAAACAAGGGTATGCTTTGTCAGGAGCAGGTCTCACCCTCAGCAGGCTCAGAGCTGGGCCACCTGATAAAACAAAAGGGGGGGCCTTTTTAGGGAGGCTTTGGGGTTTCAGTTTTGCTTGTTTTTTTAAGAGCAGGGATACCACCTTAATCAAAAACATGAGCTTCATCCCACGTGAGGTATTAATGCCAAGCAACTTTGAAGAACTTGTTAACATCTATCAGCTCAAAATCCATTTTTTTTAATAAAGTGCCTAAATACACATTTACACAGATCATAGTGGTTCCAAAGAATCCTTTACAGTTGTTTTTTTTTATATATAGGTATATATATAAGTATATATATAATGTGCGTTTTCTTCAAATTGGCTAAATGTGTTTACATAAGACACCAATCTTGACTATAGGTATAAGTTTTAAAGCGTAATATTGACTCAATGAATTTGTTTATCATGCAAGTCTTATCTAATATTACATCGACCTGTATTATGGAACACAATGTAGTGGGTGTGCTCATTAAACACTTCATAAAAAATTACTGTGCATGTGCAGTTCTGATCTTCAAATACTAATAATGACCATTTCTTTTTTTAAAAAAAAAAAAAAAAAAAGTAGTCTTCCAAAAAAGATCTACTCTGCATTAAATTGCAGTCTGAACATTATCACAATAAGAACAGTTTACTAAAAAGCACCCAAAATTTTTCAAATTATAGTTGGCTGAACAGATTTTTCCTCCTCTTTCGATACTGAAAGTGTTTATTAGCCCGTCCCCAGGAAGGGACGACCTCGCCACCCTTTTGCTCAGAAACAACCGCTTATAACCGAGTTATAAACACCTCAACAGAAGGGCTCGTACTGCTGCAGCGTTGCCAACGAACTATAAACAGCACAAAAACATCACTATAAGACTCGAACTATTTCTAGTAACCAATGATTTATTGATTTTAGAAGTCTGCTTGGTGATGCAGAAGCATGATCAAAAGAAGTGGCTTTACAAAAGAGTTCTCCAAAGTAGCTTAAAAGGCAGGGCCAGGGCCATTACGTGCAGCCCTAATTGCTTTCATTTCAACCAGTTTATATTTTCATTTTCAAAGAATAGCAGTAGGTTTGTTTCAAGCACACGTAATATGGAAATTACAGGTTTCCTCCACCCACATTTGGGCTGTCACTGATATGCCCGCAAGCAATCTGGCAGAGCCTCAGTCACCGCTGTCACTGTACCACACCGTACCTGCCACTACCTGGAAATACCGGGTCAGCGATAGTAGCAATAGCAACAGCACTAGAGGTGACTGATAAGCAAACTCAGAGTCCACCTGCACTATCTGAAAATTAAAGTAAAATTAAAAAAAAATAAAATCAGTCTCTCCCCCACCTCCCCAGCTTTGTTCAAAGACACAGAAGCCCCAGGAGTGACGCTGAAGACCTTCTGAGATGGCAGTGCTACGTTGGCACCTTCACCAATCATATAATTAAGTTTGTTATCAAAATTCCACGTTATGGTATGTAATTGGTGAATAAGTGCAGTTTTGTAATCTTACAACTGATCACGTGAACTGCGGTCAACTCTGCCTTAGGAAAAAAAAAAACAAAACACACAACAAAAAAACCCAACAAAAAAACCAACCACCAAACCAAAAACAAACAAACCCAGAAATCCCTAACTCAACAGCGCCTCTCGGACACCTCTCCACATCCTACTCTTGGAGGCTCAACTTCCCTTGAGAAACACAGAGGAATCTGGGACTGGATCTGGCGGATCTGCCATCGCAACCCGAGCCGCGCGTTTCTGGGAGAAAACCCTCCTGCTCCCTAAGCTCGCCGGGCCGGCGGGGTGGCACAGGGCATCCCCGCCATGGCTAGCCACTCTTCTCCCCAACCGCCTCAGACCAAGCCTGCATGCGACCAGCTCTACAGGACAGGGGCCAGGAATAAGGAATCACAGACAGTAAGGCAATCTTTACAATGTCAGAAAGTGTATTTGGCATTTAAAAAAAAAAAAAAAAGAAAAACAAAACAAAAAAAAAAAGGAAACAAGTGCATACAAATACAGCTAGAAGCATTTCTCGTTTGCCAAGTGCTCTCTAAAAAAAGCAGCGCAAGTCACAGCCTACATTGAACAGTAACTGTCACCAGGGAAGCACAACAAATAGTTGCTATAACAAAAGGGCAAAAAGAAAAAAAAAAGAAAAACAAAACGGAAAAACAAAACCAAAAAAAAACCCAGGAATTAGCAGAAATGCCTTTATAATAAGTACATACCTTTCGTCTTCAAAAAATATAGAAACACAATGTATTCAAAAAAATCAAAATTATACAGCCATGTTTATGAAGTCTACATTTCCCTTGTCTTGGAGATATATATATATTTATATATATATATTTATAGATATATACAGAATTCGAGCAGTTCGAGTTCAAGGTGACGTCGGGCGGAGAGAGCAGGCAAGTCACGAGTCCCTCTCCTTTTTCACTTTCACATCTCCGGCCAGGATGGTGGCGATCTCCCCCTGCATGAAGGCCCAGGGGACGTTGGAGCCGACCAGGGGACACTTCTCCCCGCTGGGACAATACACCTCCCCGCTGGCTCCCTGCTGCTTGATGCTCTGCCGGGAGCAGGGGAAGCAGAACTTGTGGGAGGGGACGGAGGGGCACTGCACGAAGTGGGTGTCCTCCAGGCGCTCGTGGCAGAGGGTACAACACAACGGGACCTGTCTCTTATAC